>NC_073692.1:6223936-6418583 GCF_029784155.1 Uranotaenia lowii | reverse complement strand
AACTGCATCAATCGCCTTGGTCCAAGAACCCTATTTCCGAAATGGAACTTTTTACTTAGGGAATTTGCTCAAATCAAACTTTACTGTGTTCGGTGTAATTGGAATGACTAATGCCCGAATAATGCCTCGTGCATGTATATTGATAAACAATTCTTTGAATGCAACACTTATACCCAATCTAACAACAAGAGATATTTGCGTCGTTCAGGTTTCGCTGCCTGATAGAAAATACGTCTACTGTTCAGCATACTCACCATATGAACAATCATCCCCTACGGATGATTTAAAAAATGTCATTTCATTCTGTGAATCACAAAATATACCTCTTGTAATTGGCTGTGATGCCAATGCCCATCATTTTGTATGGGGTAGCTCAGATATCAATCTGAGAGGCTTAAATTTAATGGAATATTTAAGCAGCACTGATTTAGAAATTCTAAATGTAGGAAATAAACCAACTTTTGTTAGGTGTGACAGAGAAGAGGTGATTGACATCACACTTTGTTCTACAACAATTTCCCAGGAAATTTCAAATTGGCATGTGCCTAACGAAGAATCGATTTCTGACCACAGGTTTATCTATTTTGAACACTCAGGTGAGTTTTTAGAAACAATTACATTCAGAAACCCAAGAACAACTAATTGGGACCAATATTTGGAGCATCTTGCTACGAAATTTCATGGATAAACACCTGAAATTACTACTCCTTTTGAGTTGGATGAAGTGGTTGCAAAAACCACCGAAATTATTTCGAAATTCTTATGAAGAAGCGTGTCCCTTACGAACGTTGAAATTCAACAAAAACAGTACACCATGGTGGAAATCAAATCTCAGTAAATTACGAAAAAACTGCAGACGCTCTTGGAACCGAAGGCGCACGGAAGGTTTTGATGCTTTCAAGTTGGCTCGCAGAGCTTACCGGAAAGCAACAAGAGCTGCCGAACGCTCAAGTTGGCAGAGCTACTGCACAAACATTTCAAGCTTGCACGAAGCAAGTAGGTTAAATAAAGTCTTAGCCAAATCAAAAGATTATCAGGTTTCATACCTTAAAACCCCTAGTGGTGATTATACATCAAACGACGAAGAAACATTAAGTTGTCTATTCAATACTCACTTTCCAGGATGTGTTGATCAAGATTCATCGATAGAGCCTGAGTTCTTTTCTGGTAGTCTAGATTCCTTGCATTTTGCTCGGAAAATAGTTACTACAGAATCGATCAAATGGGCAATCGGGGGTTTTGCTCAATACAAATCTCCTGGAAGTGACGGTTTATTTCCAGTTTTGCATCAAAAAGGTTTCGATCATTTCAAACACATATTAAGAAAAATAATGATAAGCAGTTTTGCTCATGGATATATTCCTAAACTTTGGCGGCAGATAGCCGTGAAATTCATCCCTAAAGGGGGACGATCATCATACGACGAAGCCAAAAGCTTTCGTCCTATTAGTCTAAGTTCATTTCTATTAAAAGCACTTGAACGTTTAATTGATCATCATATCAGGCAAGAATGCCTTGTCCAACGTCCGCTTAATACGACACAACATGCATACCAAACAGGAAAATCAACATTAACTCTTCTGCACAACGTAGTACATAATATTGAAAATAGTTTTTCACAGAAAGAATCATGTCTAGGAGCATTTCTAGACATAGAAGGAGCATTTGATAATGTCTCGTTTACATCAATAATGGATGCGGCACTACTTCATGGAGTGCCTAATGTTATAACTAACTGGATTAGCGCAATGCTAAGTAACAGGAATCTTCATTCGTCTTTAAGACAGGCTTCAATTACAAAAGTTAGCACACGTGGTTGCCCACAGGGAGGTGTACTATCACCTCTTTTGTGGAACCTAGTTGCAGACGGCTTGTTGAGAAAACTCAATGACCGTGGAATACCAACCTATGGATTCGCAGATGATTATCTTCTGCTGGTAAGAGGTTTGTGCATAAGCACATTATTTGATATAATGCAACAAGCTCTGCGCTCTGTTGAACGATGGTGTTCTCTTGTAGAACTTTCAGTTAATCCTCTAAAAACTAATATTGTTTTATTTACTAAAAAACGTATCACCCGCGGGGTGCGCCCTCTGCTGTTTTATGGTTCTGAAATCACCGTGTCTAATCAGGTTAAATATTTGGGTGTCATTCTTGACTCCAAATTAAACTGGTCTGATCACATCGAATTCAGAATCAAAAAAGCATGCATGGCCTTCGGACAATGCCGACGTGCAATCGGAAAAAACTGGGGACTCAAACCCAAACATATTCACTGGATTTACTCCACAATAGTAAGACCAATTCTGGCCTATGGGTGTCTAGTGTGGTGGCAGAAAGGAGAAGTTGCAACAGTTCGGACTAAACTTAATCACCTTCAAAGAATGTGTCTTTTGGGGATGTCCGGATCGTTCACTACAACTCCTACTGCAGCACTAGAGGCTCTGTTTTCTATCAAACCTCTACACTTGTACCTAAAACAGGAAGCCTTCTCATGTGCTTTTCGTCTACAGGCAGTTGGTCTCTGGCTGTCAGGAAATATCGAAAGATCATCGAGTCATACAAATGTGTGGCCTGAATTAGTTAGATTAAACAAGTTTAATCTAGCGCCAAACGATTTAACACTCTCGAGTAGTTTTCCCTACATGGGGTTTAAAGTCAAATTTCCTTCTCCTCAAGAATGGTTATCAGGTTTCGTAGAGGACCAAATGTCCTCTCATATTGTATTCTATACTGACGGTTCATTATCAAACGGCCGTGCAGGTGCAGGAATTTACTGTCACGAGTTGAACATAGAATATGCTCAACCTCTAGGAAAATATTGTACAGTCTTTCAGGCTGAGCTATATGCTATTATGTATGGAGTGCAAATTGCACTTCAAAAGAAGATTATGTTCAGAACAATTTACTTCTGTTCAGATAGCCAAGCAGCTATCAAATCACTCAGTGCTTCCAGTTCTAGATCAAAACTGGTAATCGCATGCCGGAAAGCAATCGAAGAACTTGCTGAAGGCAATGGATTAAACCTTCTATGAGTACCCGGACATAAGGGAATTTTTGGAAACGAATGCGCCGACGAACTCGCTAGAGCTGGGTCGGAAAAGGAATTTTACGGACCTGAGCCGGCTGTCCCAATATCGCCATGTTGGTTCAGAAACCAAATTCAAACTTGGTCCTCTAACCAGCATGAACGATACTGGGAAGAGTTGGACACTTGTCGTCAAACTAAATTATTTTTAGAAAAACCATCTCCAATCATATCAAGTTACTTATTAACTTTAAATAAATCTCATTGCAGCATCTTGATCAGAGCACTCTCCGGTCATTGTAAACTCAACTATCACATGCACAACATTCAGCGCGCTGAATCTCCAGTATGTGGTAGTTGTGAATCAGATGTGGAACATCCCTTCCACCTTATATGTAACTGTCCCTCATTTGCCAGACTACGTTTTCGTACTCTGGGTTCTTACGCTTTAAGCGAATCTGAGTTTAAGAAATTAAACTTAAAAAACATTCTATCATTCCTTACCGAATGTAGAAAAGAGCTTTAATGCTAATAATCCCTAGTGGAAAGGCTTTATGCCATCTTAAATAGATTGAATTTATTTCTTCCTTTTATAGGTTTTTCAGGTTTCTCAGGTAAATGAGGAAATCTTGGATAAAAAAAAGGCTAGGCACAATTTTCCCGTAAAGCTTAGTTCTTTTAGAAATGGGACACTTTCATTTGCTAATAGCTCGTTAACTAGTTATTGGATATTAAAAATTTTGACAGCATTTTGTTGCCTGTAAAAAGTACTATTCGACCTATTTTTATCAAAATTTAAAATTTACGCGTTTTTGAGATATGTACGATGTAAGAGAAAAAGAAAAAAATAATTTTGCACAGTTTCCTTTAAAGTTCGTCATTATCAAATTTATAGCTGACAAAACCGTTGATTATTCAAAGAATTACTGCGTTTTTGTGGTGGATAAGTATGCAAACACTGTCAATAATGTCCACAAAGTTCAAATCAAGCATTGGATTGAAGCACATGATCGGCAACTACGGTTGAGGATCATCAAGGAAGTCAAGTCTCATATCAGCATTTTTAATTTTCAATAAACGAAAAACTAAGGGTAGATCGCTGAAATGTCCAAAACAATTTTCTCCGATAAGCTGAAAGTGTTGCCTAGTGATGACTCATAGAAATCCAACCTCAAACAACCATTTTTTGATAGTTTCAAAGCTCTTAAGCTGTAAAACCGGTACCGAAAAAAAACGTTCAAAAATGTGGTCAAAAATAATCAAATTTGTTCATTTCGAAACAACTGTATCCACTTAAATGCTTCCAGTTTCCAGTTTCCAGAGAAGTATTGGACCAAAAAGTATCAGAAATTGAAGAAGGAGGGTGAAGCCACCTAAAATATAGATTTTACGAAGTATAAGTAGGAGAAACTGATCAATACCATGACTAAAAAAAGTGTGCGCCGGCCAATGGGAGATTCCAAGAATAAAGTAGAAATTTCTTTAACAAAATACGGTAAATATTTTTTTTCAAATTTTTCCATGAAAGATCATAACATTACCTTCTTTTTCTTCATAGAAAGTATTTGGTTCAAACGAATGGTTTTTGAGATACAGGCATTCGTAACTGTCCCATTTCTAAAAGAACTAAGCTTTATGTTTGGATAACGTGCCGCTATTAAGCCTACCCCCATTCTGATACCTGATACCTGGATTAATAAAATTATTTTAATTTTCCTCTATATTCTAGCAACCAGACACAAGTCAAGCTGAGTTTTTATTGGACAGATTTCATAAAAGATACTAATCAGTCTCTTTTCTCAGGTAGCGAATGATCAACACTCTGGCACAAAGCTGCCACTCCAGAGCCGGTGTTTGAAAATTAAAAAAAAAGTTCTTGAAAATAAACAAAACATAATTTAAAAATGGAAAAAACTAATTCTTTTTCATTGCTCATTATATGCACAGCCAGTATTCAATATTTAATTTAGAATTGAAATATAAATTTGATACTAAATACAGCCGGTTGTTTTGAAAAAAATAGCTGGTTTCCAGCAATCTGGATTGCTGATTTTCCAGCAATTTGAATTGCTGGAAACTAGCATTAACGTTTGTCCTTTTTTCCAGCAATTTAAATTGCTGGAAATTTTGCTGGAAAGTCAGCGGGACAAAAACCAGCTACATTTTGCTGTGTAGACAATGTATGCATGAGAAGGTTTGGAAATGTATTGGAAAATTTTGGGAGAAGACAACTGCAACTGCCCGCTCTGATTTTTATCGCTTCTTGTCTTCCTTACTCACACGCAGCAACCCAGCAAACATTTATGAAGGTATAACGCAGGAACAACAGAATTATTCAAACAAATATACCAGATAAAAAGATTGTATTAAACTTACCAAATAAGCATATAGCTACAAAAGTGGAGGCGATATATCTACAATGACAAGATTCCAACGATTCGATTTTCCAACAAAAAGCGAAAAAAAAATTCCTCGACCGAGATTTGAACTTCAGTCCTCCGAGTTCACAGTCCGGTATCTTACCACGATGCCAACTGATCAGTTGATATGGTCCTCGCTATAGCTCTATAGGTGAGATTTTCTTTTTACGAACCGGCCAAAGGAAGAAACCGGAGAGAGTGTCAATTGAAGGACCGCCCATTTATCGTAAATCAGTTCACTCAAATCGTAAATGTCGAATTAGTCTATTCTCAACTTTTTGGAGACATATTTACGAGTTGACTAAACTGCTATCCGATTCAACTTTTTTCGAGCAAAGCTGGTCGTAAATGAATGATAGAAAATCACTCAATACCAACATGTTTACGATAGTTATTGAAAATGTCTTAATATTCGATTTGGATTATCATTTCTATTACAATTTCATGTTAGCTGGGAAATGGAAAAATCACTCATGTTTACATTCGCGGGTTTGACGTTTCTACGCTTTATAAAAGCTTTATATAAGCATTAACAGGAAGTTCTAGTACTACAGTCTTAATGCTTCTAAACTTTATATAGTAACTCTATATCTGCATATAGTGCTATCATAAGAGCTAATTTTTTTTATTGCTTCTATGCATTAATAATGCTTATATGAAATTAAAAAGCATGAATGAATGTTAATATAATGCTAACTTGCATTAGAAATGTTGATTTTATGTTGATTAAGGGTTATGGCATAATGCTTACGGTTACTTGGGAATGGCCCTAACCGTAATAAAGAAGGATATTTTGGGTCCAAAGTAGGACGGTAGGACAAGGGTCAAATAAGTAGGACATATCCTAAAAAAGTAGGACGTCTGGTAAGCCAACCAAAGCACTCAAAGTTTATGTTTTTTTACCCCAAAAAATACCAAAAGAATCGGAAAACAGAAATTTTAATTCTGATGCCAAATGACTTAGAAATACGTCCAGTTGTAGTGTTGTCTCAAAAAAAAAAAATAACAAAAAATCGACTTTTTGAGACTTTTCGAACAACCAACTTAGTCGATTGTTGACCGAAAACACCATAACTCAACATCAATATAAGAACCTCTATTTTTAGAATTTCCGTTGGTCCCCCTTCGAGTGATTTTTAAAATTTTGACCAAATTTTTTTTTCGATATAACACTAAAATTTGACGTTTTAACTCATTTGGATTCTAAATAAAAATTTCGATTTTACCAATTTCCTTTGGTCCCCCCTTAGGTGATTTGTGAGGGTAAAAAAAATCATTTAGCGCTTTGAGGCCCCTTAATCAAGTCCGATTGGGTTAAAATTTTGTACAGTTCCCATAACCCATTTGGCTGTCACCCTAATATAAAGCTTAGTTCTTTTAGAAATGGGACATTTACGAATGCCTGTATCTAAAAAACCATTCGTTTGAACGAAATACTTTCTATGAAGAAAAAGAAGGTAATGTTATGAACTTTTATGAAAAAATTTGAAAAAAAATATTTACCGTTTTTTGTTAAAGAAATTTCTACTTTATTCGTGGTATCTCCCATTGGCCGGCGCACACTTTTTTCAGTCATGGTATTGATCAGTTTCTCCAACTTATACTTCGTAAAATTTATATTTTAGGTAGCTTCACTCTCCTTCTTCAATTTCTGATACTTTTTGGTCCAATTCTTCTCTGGACACTGGAAACTGGAAGCATTTTAGTGGATACAGTTGTTTCGAAATGAACAAATTTGAATATTTTTGACCACATTTTTGAACGTTTTTTTTCGGTACCGGTTTTTCAGCTTAAGAGCTTTGGAACTATCAAAAAATGGTTGTTTGAGGTTGGATTTCAATGAGTCATCACTAGGCAACACTTTCAGCTTATCGGAGAAAATTGTTTTGGACGTTTCAGCGATCTACCCTTAGTTTTTCGTTTATTGAAAATTAAAAATGCTGGTATGAGACTCGACTTCCTTGATGAGCCTGAACCGTTGTTGCCGATCATGTGCTTCTCTCCAATGCTTGATTTGAACTTTGTGGACATTATTGACAGTGTTTGCATACTTATCCACCACAGAAACTCAGTAATTCTTTGAATAATCAACGGTTTTGTCAGCTATCAATTTGATAATGACGTATTTTCAAGGAAACTGTGCAAAATTATTTTTTTCTTTTTCTCTTGCATCGTACATATCTCAAAAACGCGTAAATATTAAATTTTGAAAAAAATAGGTCGAATAGTACTTTTTACAGGCAACAAAATGCTGTCAAAATTTTCAATATCCAATAACTAGTTAACGAGCTATTGGCAAATGAAAGTGTCCCATTTCTAAAAGAACTAAGCTTTAGGTAGGATATTAAACTTGTCAGAATTGGACCAACAAAAAAAGTATCAAATGGTTGTGGGTAACTTTTTGGACAACTTTGAAGAAGTAGGCGTTGTTTTGATGGCAGCGCACGCGTTTTTTGTTTCGTCTGGATAATTAAAATAATTTGTCCGTTTGGAGAGTGAAATTATTTGAAATAATTTAAATTTAGCTGTTACAGGATGACCCGAGGCCGTATTGTATCGGACATGGTGCGATCTCATGATAAAGCGGGGTTTTTCAGTGTGTTTGCAATCCGTCTACGAGAGCGTACTGCTTCGTAAAATTTGGGCTTCAGGAATTGAAGAAAAATTGCATCTTACATTGGTTGACTGGTGTGCCATATTTGTGTGCTGATGGCGAAAATGTTTCAATCCGAGTAGTGGAGCGCCGCTTTTTATTAAGGAAAACAATTCATATGTTCGTTAACAAGGGCTGCGGGAAGTGAACTTTTGGGCCTTTGAGAAATGGTTTTTCGTTTTCATTATGTGATTGCCAACGCACACTACTGTGGCCTGCTGTGGTTATTGATAATGATGATAAAGAGAAATTGAGAACCCGATGAATCCATCACGAACAACACGCTGCAGAGGACAAGAGGTGTGAGAAGTCACTGTTGACTGGCGATCGATTTTTGGGAGATTGTTTTATGTTGAAACATTTCAATCCTATCTGCCAAGTAAGATTACCTACATTGTGCCGGATGCCGGATCCCTTTTGAAACAGCTGTATGGGTCATTTGAGTTCTCTGCATCTGAAGAGTTTGTTCCAGATCTTCCCTACCATGATTTTCAAAAGTAACACTTGAAATGGATTGGTGTTTAACCCTTGGCTACAACACTTCAAAGGTTAAAAACTGTAAGGGACAAACTTCGGTACCGTACGGTCCCAAAACGGATCGCACTTTCCCACTACGAGGAAGCTACATTTCATCACTCATGTTGTAGCTCAGTCAGTGGAGGCTAAACCGGGTTAGGCCGTTGATGTTGATGGGCTTCGAGATTTAGCCGTAAATTTTTGATGATGCCATCCTTTCGCGAGCTTTCTCTCTTCTGCTTGGTACGACGAGCGACCGAGCGAGGATTCCGAGGATGTTTGTATATTTACCTGGGGCCAAGAAGTATCCTACCGTACGTATCCACCTACTATTACGGTCATTAATTTACATAATCAAGACCGTATCGCTAATTTGCTGGCAACCAGTTTAGTGTCCGATTTCAGGTCAAGTGTGGTTTCAAAAGGATGAAGGTCGGTTCTCGTGGCATTCTCGAACCCTTCCAAACGGATCTTGTTCCGGTTGAGTAAGTTCCAATTGACGATGCATATGTAAACGACAGCTTGTTTATTTTATCTGGGAATGGTCGCTCGATTTTTGGTCAGTGAGGACTTTATGAAAATGAAAGTTCCAATGGTTTACGGTCTGTATTTTTCTTGGTTTTCAGAAAGCTTCAGTAAGCCGTTATATAACCTACATAAATTCAACTATAAAGAAAACAATAAGTTACTAGTGCAATATAGTTACAAATTCCATTAATTTCAAAGCTTAAATAACACACGGTTTAAAGCAAAGCTGATGCTTGGCTCTAGAATGTACTCCACACAACCAACAATATATCAAAATGCAACCTTGCTGAACCGTTTAAATTTTAAATTTCAATGCTGGCTTCCTACAGACGAGGGCAGACGTAAACCGGAAACGCTGCTACTAGAGCCGTTGTGGAATAGGATGAAATCAACAACGACAACAACGAAATCCCATTGAAGACTAAACACATCCACTTCTGACTTTTGCCGGGATTTTTTTTTTCATTCCGTCTATCTAGTTGGAAAAACCCCCAAGGAAAAACATCTGACCTAATTTTTTGCAGAGATGTTAAAATCGCGAGTCTTCATACTCGCACTTTGCCCTTCTTTGCAGAACGATTTTATTTCGTTAAACTCAAACTGCAATGATGCTATCGATAGTTCAATTCGGAAAGCATCAGGAAGGAAGCTTCGGGTAAACTCGGCAGGAGTAAACAGCAATCGGGGGAAACATCAGCGAAACGAACGTACAGTTCTGAAAAAATCGTTTTCGTTCGGCAGCCGAACACATCAATCGGACAACGCATGGGGGCGTGGCTAAAAGTGATAGATACAAGGGAACGGGAAACGAGCGAGAGAAGGGTGCGAGGAATGTTAACTCGGCCCGTCGGGCAACGATCGCTCGTGTGCATTCGTGTACGGTCAGCTTCGTTCTGTTGTTTCGTTGTTGTGATTTTATTCCTGCGAGGCATGGAAAACATCAATGCAAAACTGTTTTCTTCGTTTTGTGCACATTGATGTGATGATTGAAACGAAGATGAAATCAATCTGCAAATAGCAAGTTAAACTCGGAAGAAATCAGCCGAATGATTCTTTCCGAGGCGAGTTTACGCATCTCTGATTTTTTGTGTTGCTGTTTCAACGATGCATCTTTGAAAGTATAAAATGATTGCTCGTTCGATCCGTTTTTTCTCGGTTGAAAGTATATTAAAATATCCTCAACATTTATTTCATAGTTAAACCAGATTCTTTTTTGAATCTTATAAATTAAAAAAAAAAAAAAAACACCAAAAATATCAATGATTTCGATTTCAGCGGGGATTTTATAAGGCTTTAAAGGCAAAAAATTAAAATATTATTAGATGGAAATTGTTTTGAGTATAAAAAAACAATAACCAGCCAGAAGGATAAAACGGTAAAATAATTCTTTAGTTCAGATGAACATCATAAAAAAAATTACAAGAATTAATAGCACTTGAAAAGTGATAGATGTTGCACAGATTTCATAAGATTAAAAGGAATTAAAATCCTAAAAATGTTCACAAAATTTTAAAATTAAAAATATTCGATTCAAAAGATTCAAAAGATTCAAAAGCTACAAAAGATTCAAAAGATTCAAAAGATTCAAAAGATTCAAAAGATTCAAAAGATTCAAAAGATTCAAAAGATTCAAAAGATTCAAAAGATTCAAAAGATTCAAAAGATTCAAAAGATTCAAAAGATTCAAAAGATTCAAAAGATTCAAAAGATTCAAAAGATTCAAAAGATTCAAAAGATTCAAAAGATTCAAAAGATTCAAAAGATTCAAAAGATTCAAAAGATTCAAAAGATTCAAAAGATTCAAAAGATTCAAAAGATTCAAAAGATTCAAAAGATTCAAAAGATTCAAAAGATTCAAAAGATTCAAAAGATTCAAAAGATTCAAAAGATTCAAAAGATTCAAAAGATTCAAAAGATTCAAAAGATTCAAAAGATTTAAAAGATTCAAAAGATTCAAAAGATTCAAAAGATTCAAAAGATTCAAAAGATTCAAAAGATTCAAAAGATTCAAAAGATTCAAAAGATTCAAAAGATTCAAAAGATTCAAAAGATTCAAAAGATTCAAAAGATTCAAAAGATTAAAAAGATTCAAAAGATTCAAAAGATTCAAAAGATTCAAAAGATTCAAAAGATGCAAAAGATTCAGAAGATTCAAAAGATTTAAAAGATTCAAAAGATTCAAAAGATTCAAAAGATTCAAAAGATTCAAAAGATTCAAAAGATTCAAAAGATTCAAAAGATTCAAAAGATTCAAAAGATTCAAAAGATTCAAAAGATTCAAAAGATTCAAAAGATTCAAAAGATTCAAAAGATTCAAAAGATTCAAAAGATTCAAAAGATTCAAAAATTCAAAAGATTCAAAAGATTCAAAAGATTCAAACTATTCAAACGATTCAAAAGATTCAGAAGAGAAAATATAACTAATTTTGTCAATTTTGTCAATTTTGTCAATTTTGTCAATTTTGTCAATTTTGTCAATTTTGTCAATTTTGTCAATTTTGTCAATTTTGTCAATTTTGTCAATTTTGTCAATTTTGTCAATTTTGTCAATTTTGTCAATTTTGTCAATTTTGTCAATTTTGTCAATTTTGTCAATTTGTCAATTTGTCAATTTTGTCAATTTTGTCAATTTTGTCAATTTTGTCAATTTTGTCAATTTTGTCAATTTTGTCAATTTTGTCAATTTTGTCAATTTTGTCAATTTTGTCAATTTTGTCAATTTTGTCAATTTTGTCAATTTTGTCAATTTTGTCAATTTTGTCAATTTTGTCAATTTTGTCAATTTTGTCAATTTTGTCAATTTTGTCAATTTTGACAATTTTGTCAATTTTGTCAATTTTGTCAATTTTGTCAATTTTGTCAATTTTGTCAATTTTGTCAATTTTGTCAATTTTGTCAATTTTGTCAATTTTGTCAATTTTGTCAATTTTGTCAATTTTGTCAATTTTGTCAATTTTGTCAATTTTGTCAATTTTGTCAATTTTGTCAATTTTGTCAATTTATTCAATTTTGTCAATTTTGTCAATTTTGTCAATTTTGTCAATTTTGTCAATTTTGTCAATTTTGTCAATTTTGTCAATTTTGTCAATTTGGTCAATTTTGTCAATTTTGTCAATTTTGTCAATTTTGTCAATGTTGTCAATTTTGTCAATTTTGTCAATTTTGTCAATTTTGTCAATTTTGTCAATTTTGTCAATTTTGTCAATTTTGTCAATTTTGTCAATTTTGTCAATTTTGTCAATTTTGTCAATTTTGTCAATTTTGTCAATTTTGTCAATTTTGTCAATTTTGTCAATTTTGTCAATTTTGTCAATTTTGTCAATTTTGTCAATTTTGTCAATTTTGTCAATTTTGTCAATTTTGTCAATTTTGTCAATTTTGTCAATTTTGTCAATTTTGTCAATTTTGTCAATTTTGTCAATTTTGTCAATTTTGTCAATTTTGTCAATTTTGTCAATTGTGTTAATTTTGTCAATTTTGTCAATTTTGTCAATTTTGTCAATTTTGTCAATTTTGTCAAATTTGTCAATTTTGTCAATTTTGTCAATTTTGTCAATTTTGTCAATTTTGTCAATTTTGTCATTTTTGTCAATTTTGTCAATTTTGTCAATTTTGTCAATTTTGTCAATTTTGTCAATTTTGCCAATTTTGTCAATTTTGTCAATTTTGTCATTTTTGTCAATTTTGTCAATTTTGTCAATTTTGTCAATTTGGTCAATTTTGTCAATTTTGTCAATTTTGTCAATTTTGTCAATGTTGGCAATTTTGTCAATTTTGTCAATTTTGTCAATTTTGTCAATTTTGGCAATTTTGTCAATTTTGTCAATTTTGTCAATTTTGTCAATTTTGTCAATTTTGTCAAGTTTGTCAATTTTGTCAATTTTGTCAATTTTGTCAATTTTGTCAATTTTGTCATTTTTGTCTATTTTGTCAATTTTGTCAATTTTGTCAATTTTGTTAATTTTGTCAATTTTGTCAATTTTGTAAATTATGTATGTCAATTTTGTAAATTTTGGAAATTTTGTCAATTTTGTCCATGTTGTCCATTTTGTCAATTTTGTCAATTTTGTAAATTTTGTCAATTTTGTCAATTTTGTCAATTTGGTCAATTTTGGCAATTTTGTCAATTTTGTCAATTTTGTCAATTTTGTCAATTTTGTCAAGTTTGTCAATTTTGTCAATTTTGTCAATTTTGTCAATTTTGTCAATTTTGTCAATTTTGTCAATTTTGTCAATTTTGTCAATTTTGTCAATTTTGTCAATTTTGGCAATTTTGTCAATTTTGTCAATTTTGTCAATTTTGTAAAATTTTTTCAATTTTGGTCAATTTTGTCAATTTTGTCAATTTTGTCAATTTTGTCAATTTTGTCAATTTTGTCAATTTTGTCAATTTTGTCAAATTTGTCAATTTTGTCAATTTTGTAAAATTTTTTCAATTTTGTCAATTTTGTCAATTTTGTCAATTTTGTCAATTTTGTCAATTTTGTCAATTTTGTCAATTTTGTCAATTTTGTCAATTTTGTCAATTTTGTCAATTTTGTCAATTTTGTCAATTTTGTCAATTTTGTCAATTTTGTCAAATTTGTCAATTTTGTCAGTTTTGTCACTATTGCTACGATGCATCGCGATGTCTTAGAGAAATTTTTTAGCAATCTTGGTCAAGTTAGGCATTTCAACTTGATCAGTTCTCCAATTTTTCTCTAGCCATCCAAATTTGGTAGAACATCTAAAATTTTAACCTACAACCGGTATCAGTCTGTTTAGTGGCACCAAAGCACTTTACGAAACAATAGAACTCAATTCATAATTCACGTCTATCTTTCAATTCCCCGATCCATTCACGCCTTCGGTAAAAATCTGTGTTAATGAGATTTTGAATTGAGCCAAATAAAGAAAAAAAAACCCACCACAAAAACCGGCAAACTGAAACAATTTACACCGCCTACTTGTTTGCCGGCAAATACCGTGAACATATATTTTTAAACAGAACCATTATGTGTCAAGCTGAGGTAGGAGAAGAAAAAATAAATGACTTGACTAACAGAAACAATGTCAAAAAATGAGCGGAAATGAAGACGGTAACATGTTCATTCACTCGAACGAAAGAATAAGTTTCGAACAACGAACAGAAGAGGAAAGCGAAAACGTGAAGCTGTATTTCAGCTTTCTACCCGGAGGGAATTCTCTGCTGCTTCAGAACCTACCTATCCTTGTGTCCACCGGGCTTCCGCCTTCTTCCTTGGTTTTCGGCCTTTTTCTTCTAGAGTACTGGATCCTTGCAGCTAGCAGGACCATGTATCAAATTTTAATTTTACTCACCGCATCATTGTGTATCGTACGGAACTGATGCGAAAAAAATGCCTGTTTTCCAGTTAATAACGGGCCGGGTCGCGCTCCACTTTTTTTTGTGTCCGTTTACTCCGCACCAACTTTTCTCCATTGTTTCTATTATGTTTCGTGGTGCACCACAAAGCACGAAAAAAAATTGAATCGGTTGCGTTCATTCAACCACTTCACGGGACCGTTTTTCGCGGAAAATCTGGGTAGATCTCAATGATTCAGTCGTATTCAGAGGGTGGTGGAAAGTTGAGAAAAAGGACACTTTTCCTTCACATCCCAAATCAAAGGGAAAATTGTTGTTGTTGTTGTGAGGGTTGTCATCAAAGCCACAACATACCTACATAGACATATGAAGGCACTAGACCTCCGTCCTCTTGACCAACATACATACATACATCTGTCGGTCTGTCATTGTCGAGAGACTCAATCACTATGCCTGCCGGGGCTAAATTTGAATCGATTGCGTATGACGTTCGGGGATAACTTCATATTGAAACCATTGCCAAGGCTAGGTTATTTTAAGGCACAACCTCCGAACATTTCACCCCCCCCCCCCCCCCCCGCACTTGACATTTCTTTGTAGCGAAACAAGGTAATCCTGAATGCATATGTATGTATCTACAATCAAAGGAAATTGAATATTTTTACCAATCTATCTGTTTCCTTTGTTCCTGCGAATCAAGGAAACGACTTTATCGAATCGACATTTTTACACAACGATGAAGAAAATTCACCATTGCTTGACTTGACAAACTACTGAAAATTTTCTTAATGAAAGTTGAAAGGCTGAATAAAAAAAAAATATTCGAATTTTTTTTACTATTCTTGGGTGAATTGTTACAATTTTTACAATTATTTTCTTAGACCAATATTCAAAAAATATTAGGAACTATTAATAGTGGTGCAAACAGTTTTAGCAGTAGAAAGGTTTCAGGTTTCAGAAATATTTGAAAAAAATTTACCTCACTGTGGTTGCTAATTTCTACGCAAAGGTAAAAAATCGTCTCCGTTACGAGAAAAGTTTAAAAAATTTGAATGAAGCAGAAATGTTTTACGGTGGAATGATTGGCTAAAAAGAATTGGGGAAAAGGGGAAATAATAACACAATTTAAATTGGTGAAACAGTGTGAAAAAGTATGCAAAAGATGCATTTACTAGTCAGTCGTATTTCTCACGATGCACTTTTGTACTAGATGTTATAACCGCTGCACTAAGTCTACGGGATGTTCAAAAAGTTCGAATACTTTCTTTAACTTTTTGTTTTACCACAACAATCAGCACATATGTACATTAAAACTTTTTTTTGGGTAATTTTGAACTACTATCAGACAAGCTATTAATGGTAGTCTATATTTCATTTAGTGTTCATTTTTTATCGGCCTTTTCATACAACCAGAAAAAGTACAGGCAAAAAAAACGAGTGAATGGGTTCCAGTTAACCAAATTCGACACCTTTGGCTTAACTCTAATGATCATTGATGTTATCGAAAATAAACAAGTACACCCAATAAAGACCTTCCTTGGATGTGAGAATATCGGCAAAAGATTCTATGCCTGACCGGCACTAAAAAGCTTCCTCATTGATGGCATTGTCCTCCCAGCACAACGGCATTGCTTATGTCTGAAAGAAACCAAATAAAACATATACCATATCATATCACAAAACAAAGCAGTATGGAAACAATCAGCCAGCAAGGATATTGTCGATATCGACCCCCGGCTAAGATGTCTTTTTTTTATTAGTTGATCACCCAGGCGGTAAATCCTTTTTACGGATTGCATTCCAAGGCACGGCGAGCGACCGAGTCCCCCCAGTATGCTACTCTGGGTCCATGGGTGCAATTGGACGACTCATGATACTAAGTACCCCTACGCCATTAAGTCCACCTGGGGCCTCTGGCCATAATTCCCATCCGGACCTACAACGAAGGCTGTACCCAAGATGCGAGACCAAGTCCGCGCTTAAGCGCTCATCGGCAAACTCCAGTTCGAGTCAAACTCCAGCATATATACCCTGCCTCTCGTTACGATTCAAGACTAAGGACCTCTCCTCTAACGACTCGAGATCCGGCCTTTACTCGCAACTCGAGACTAGCTTGGTTCCCACGAAAATCGTGCGCTCCGCCTCTGTTCGAGACCACTGCAAGAGACCAATGACCTCTCCTCTAACGACTCGAGATCTTGGCTCCGCTTGGCTTGGCTCGAAGCCCTCTCCTCTTTGCCCGTCCGTGTGCCGGTCGAGAGCAGCTTATCCTGGACACGCGCCTGTCACAGCACACGTCCGGGGCTTTACGAAAAACTACTCGGATGATTCCCGGCGAAGAATTCATCCTACACCGACTCAGATGACTCACCCGCCGATGACGTGTACCTAAACAGCTCGGCATACGCAGAAGGTAGAGTCTTATCTTTGTATGCTTTATTGCTAGGATCGGACGCACACTACTCGAATGCCCCCCGCCGAAAGGACATTCTACTCCGACCGTGGTCCGGTCTTCCTCCTCCCTTTTTGGCTGGCAACCCTAGGGTTTTTGCCCGCCGTGTGTCGAATCGAGAGCAGCTTATCCTGGACTCGCGCCTGTCACAGCACACGTACGGGTCTTAGAGGCTTGCGACTCAGATGAATCCCGACGGTGATGTCATCCTACCCGACTCGAGTGGCCCATCCGACGGCGACGTGAGACCACTCTACCCGAGAGTATTCCGCGACGTGAATACTCTTCCCCCTACGATTTCCACTGTGGAGAAGGTATTGTCTTATCCCCACAGCTTTCGTCGCAGAGAGCGCGTTCGACTCGGATACTCCACGACGGTTACGTTGGAGGTATCCTACACAGACGCGCGACGTACCTAGCAGCTCGGCATACGCAGAAGGTATTGTCTTTACTTTGTATGCTTTACTGCCAGGGTCGGACGCACACTACTCAGGAGCTCCCCGATTTTTGCCATATTTTTGTGATATTTGTCATATTTTTGTCATATTTTTATCACATTTTTCATATCTGTTTTATTTTGGTCATGTTTTTTTTTCATTTTATTGCCAGTTTTCTTTCATATTTGTCAGATTATTTCATACTATTGTTAAATATTTGTCATGTTTTTTTTACATATTTATCATATTTTGATCACATTTGTCATGTTTATGTCATTTTATTGTCAAAGTTTTGTCATAATTTTGTCATATTTTACCACATTTGTCCTATTTTTGTCACATTTGTTAGTTTTGCCACATTTGTCATAGTTGTCAGATTTTCGTCAATTTTTTTACTACACTTGTCATATTTTATCATAAATTCCATCCCCTCAAGGAATATTTAAAGAAGGTAGTGTCGAGGCAGCCCTGCTCTAGTATTAGTACATACTGCGACGTCACAATCACGAAAAATGTGTTAATTTACTAGGAAATCTGCCCTTTTTGTTGAAAACTCGAAGAATTTGCTGGAAATTTTCCACTTTCAAAACATGCCATATGTAGGGATGAGATGAAGAATATACAAAAAATAAATCAAATTTTATTAGGAATAAAATAAAATAATAGTTGTATTCGGCAACACTGTAGATGAATAAAATAAAATAAATTTCTATGACAACATTTGCTATTTTGGCAGCACTTGACAAACAAACAAAACAAAGTCAGTCATTGATCTATTCTTGCGAGCGACAGACGTGTTTAAGTGAATCTCTTAATTGAGATTCGTAAAATCACGACAATGGCGTGGTTGGTAGAATAAGCACAAATAGCGCAGATATTTAAGGCTGCTGCTGCTGATTGTTTTGATTTGGCCTTCCGGTGGAAATAAGACGGAATTGCCGTTAAAAGCGCAGATATTTAAGGCTGCTGCTGCTGATTGTTTTGATTTGGCCTTCCAGTGGAAATAAGACGGAATTGCCATTAAAAGCGCAGATATTTAAGGCTGCTGCTGCTGATTGTTTTGATTTGGCCTTCCGGTGGAAATAAGACGGAATTGCCGTTAGAAGCTCAGATATATAAGGCTGCTGCTGCTGATTGTTTTGATTTGGCCTTCCGGTGGAAATAAGACGGAATTGCCGTTAAAAGCGCATATATTTAAGGCTGCTGCTGCTGATTGTTTTGATTTGGTCTTCCGGTGGAAATAAGACGGAATTTCCGTTAGAAGCGCAGATATATAAGGCTGCTGCTGCTGATTGTTTTGATTTGGCCTTCCGGTGGAAATAAGACGGGATTGCCGTTAAAAGCGCAGATATTTAAGGCTGCTGCTGCTGATTGTTGTGATTTGGACATCCGGTGGAAATAAGACGGAATTGCCGTTAGAAGCTCAGATATTTAAGGCTGCTGCTGCTGATTGTTTTGATTTGGCCTTCCGGTGGAAATAAGACGGAATTGCCGTTAGAAGCTCGGATATTTAAGGCTGCTGCTGCTGATTGTTTTGATTTGGCCTTCCGGTGGAATAAGACGGAATTGGCGTTGAAAGCGCAGATATTTAAGGCTGCTGCTGCTGATTGTTTGTTTTGAATATGCCTTCTGGTTGGGCAGGCTGTTTCTTAGAATACTATCGAATTATTCCGGCTCTGGTAAACAGAGACAGAGTAACAAGGAAAGCACAGTTTGAGAAAGCTGTTGCTAAGAATGTTTTTTTTTGCGGATTGTTCCGGCTCTGGTAAATAAAAGCATAACGACAGAGAAAGCACAAATTGGGAAGGCTTTTGTGAAGAATATTTTCGGATGAATTGAAGAATATGCCAAAATAAAAAAAAGATTTGAAAAGCTTTTGCAGAGAATGGAATGTAGAATTGAGATGAGGGATATTTCGGATATAAAATTTTGTATTTTAGAAAAACAAAAGTCGGTAAATTAAAGATTCTATTGAGAATAGAGTTGAGAAGAAATGTAGAAATGTGATGAAGGATAAGCAGAAATAAAATAAAATTTGTAGGATGGAGAATAAAGATGTGGAATATGGAATAAAAATTGAGGATATTTGGTAAATAAAATTTTGCTCTAAAGAAAAAAAACAAATGTTGACGTGTGAAAAGTTTTAATTAAGAATAGAGGTGAGAAGGAATGTAGGGATGAGATGAAGAATATATAAAAAAGAAATCAAATTTAATTAGGAATAAAATAAAATAATAGTTGTATTCGGCAACACTGTAGATGAATAAAATAAAATAAATTTCTATGACAACATCTGCTATTTTGGCAGCACTTGACAAATAAACAAAACAAAGCCAGTAATTGATCTATTCTTGCGAGCGACAGACGTGTTTAAGTGAATCTCTGAATTGAGATTCGTAAAATCACGACACCATACTAAAAGGATTCTTGTTCTTCATTATTCAGAGGGGGGACGGGAGTTTATGGGGTGCATAAAAAATCATAGGGGATGGCAAGGAATGTTTAAATAAGGTAGTGTCGAGAGCCATATTGGTTTTTTTTGTGACGTCACAAAAACGAATGTATCGAAAATTTATATGCGAATGGGAGAAATTTCAAAGAAAAACACGTCTTAGAATAAAAATGAATTCCAATTTCATTTTGATTGTGTTGTTAGACCACTATTTCACTATGCTATGAAATTTTTCGGTCCCTTAAAGATTGCATTATGTTTTTTTTCTCATTTTAATAATGAATGCAATGTCATCTTGAAGCTAAAACGTGTAAAAATGAAGAAAAAATCGGCTTTAAAAAGGTCTAGCTGGCACTTCAATTAATGATTGTTAACTCGATTTACTAAAATGCCAATAAATAATTGTGGTTTTGTTAAAAAGTTTATTTTTTGATAACTTTATATTAATAAGGATCTTAAACTGCACTGACTTGATTATTTTCATGGAAGACTTTGAACTAATTTTAAAGTTTTGCAAATTTGAGTAGGGAAAATCCACCATTTTTTCGAACTTCGATGGTCTATTTTATATAAAAATTACTCGAAAATCTAACTTTTTTCGTACCGAATAATCGTTCAGTCTTAACGGTTTTCTTTCGAATCCGAATTCACAATTTGCAAAAACGTCAAAAACAAACGCCTACTGAAACAAGTTTGTTCTGGTTCACTAGTGAGCTTTCAACTGACTGATACATATTCACAAAGCTTGCCGTAAGAATGACTGAGCCGATCTGTAGCTTTTATATTTGTTTGCGTTTCTATTCCTATTATTTCAGTTTGAACTTTTTACACTGATAAAAAATCACAATAAATATCATTCGTGCTTCAAAAAATTTTCAGCACTGATGCAGATAGCACTCCCTGAAGAGTACCGGCGGACATATGCTGATGACCTGAAAATCTATTGCAAGTCGACTGTCAGGACACTTTACTCCAGAAAATTAAAATACAGTTTATCAGTGTTTAACAGCAACTCAAAAATCCCAAGCAATCAAAAGTCAAACGCGTGCCTACAAAGTTCGAATTTCGCTGAACAAAGTTTCCAAAGGGAATTCTTACCGAGTTTTCTCGAATGCAAGCATGAAAGTTACAAAATGTTCCTCAGATAGCCTTTTTGTGACACGTCAATCGCATCACTCAGTGTTAAAGTTACAAATAGGACCTCAAGCAGCCTTCTATGGACATGAATTTCCAAAAAGTTCCTTAAATAGTCTTTTTGTGACATGTCAATCACTTCCATTCAGTATAAAAGTTACAAATTGAGTATCAAATAGTCTTCCATAGACTTCAAGTTCCACTTAGTTCCTTAAATAGCCTTCTTGTGACATGTCAATCGCATCCCATCAGTATTAAAACTACAAATAAGGTCTCAAATAGCCTTCCATGGAAATCAAGTTCCAAAAAGTTCCTTAAATAGCCTTTTTGTGACATGTCAATCACTTCTATACAGTATAAAAGTTACAAATTGGGTCTCAAATAGCCTTCCATGGACTTCAAGTTCCAAAAAGTCTTCGTTTCAGTTTCGGGGAAATTTGAATTAAAGTTTGATTTCGTTCCCTGGCTGCAAATGTTAACCGATTTTGATGATATTATATTCATTGTGTAGGTAATTTATTCTAATTACTCAACATTTCAAAATAAAGTCGGCATGTATTACCAGGATATCAGAAACTGGCTCAGAAAGTAAAAAGTTCGAAAAATCAATTTTATTTTTAAAATACTCATAACTTCTGACAGTTTTTCTGTATTTAAGCGTTTCATTGATGTTTAAAATCATCAAGAATCCATCTATCCGACAATGTATAGACATGTTGGAGTCCAATGAAAGTTTTGACCGCTATCTAAGATCGTCCGGTAGAAAAAAATCTTACTTTAAAAAAACGACTTCCAATTTTGGCTTTGCTTATCTGTATTTAATTTCCCAACGAACCGATTTTCAAAACTTAAATTTTAGTTTTTTTTCGTTAATTTGATCATTATTTTCTTAGAACATACTTGGTCTGTCAAAATTCCCAGTTCTTCAGTATATTGGAATGATGACAAAGTTATTTGAAATGAGCGCTTCGGGTCAGCTTTGGAGGGTTAAAAAAGCTGATTGAAGGATATTAAAATAGTTTTATATGTTAACACCGTTTATTGTATTCTTTTTATGTACCTACCTTTTTAGCAATTATCGCTGAAGTTGGATAAGCATTTGCTGAAAGTCTTTATAATAAAAAAAAGCAGAAGAGACAGCATATGAGAGCACCGCCTGTGTGATTTTTTGTCCGATCTGACGCAATCTTATGTGTTCGATCCTTTCGTGTTGAACTTCCGACCAAGAGCATTTGTTTTTTGGCTCTGTTTATTTTTAAAATTTAATTGATTTAAATTTTACTTAATTTTCCGGAAAGACTACCTATTTGGATAAATCTTTTATGTGTCAAATTCTAAAGGCTCATAAATAAATATTATTTTCAATTGATATTTAATGTGATAGATTGAACACCTGGGTGAGTCACGGGAATCATCTCTGTTTGAGACTGTCCATCTGAGCTCAATGGTTCTGGGACATGCTGGGCATTGCTAGTTATCACCTGTGAATCCGCTGACTGCTCAAGGAATACGTTGAAGTAGGTTCAATTCTTGAGGTTGCTTCTGCAATAGAAAAAAATGCGAATTACGTCTGTCTTATTTACGTGGGTGTGGAACAGTTCACACTTTCGTCACAAATTTTCGTTATAGATGGTTATAACCATTGAACTAGTTCTACTTGTTCTTTTGAACTTTTCCGTCCGAAATATCTTCTTTTGATCCCACTAAAACTTTAGTTCACTGCTCACACGTGTGGTTCAAATAATCAATGCCTTTTCTTCACGCAAAACTACTGACTGTTGTATAAAAACTTTAATGATGTTTAAACTTCTGCTTCCCGACTATAATTCCAACAAATCAAATTTCTTTGATTGCTTTGATTGAATCCACATTTCCCGTCATATCAGATGCTCTACTGAATTTAGTTTTCAAAATAGACCGACAACTTTTCGTCACAGGATGCAATTGTTTTTCAAAAGACAGTGAAAAGTTCTACTCCCTCCACCACTTTCTTCTACACCTACAAGCGAAGGGCAGTGGCTTTGTTCCGGAAACATCGAAAACCACTTAATTAACAAAACTTCTCGGGAGTTAAAATTTATTCTTACAAGCAGCAGCAGCAGCACTAACCTTCCCCAATGGTGTTGTCGGTCAGCCGTGTCGGGAAAATTCCTCCAGGCTCCAGGCTCAAAGCCCCAAATGAATGGAAGAAACCATCCAAGAATCTTGTCTCCCGGGCTTTGATTTGAGGCTGTGAAGTAAGAAGACGAAGTCATACGAAGATGGGTAGGTAGATACTTAGGTGTGTAGATGGAGAAGATAAGCACTCGTTATCGGATCGTTGCATCTCTCGAGATCAAGCACGTGCTGTTTTTGCTTTCCTTGCAATATGATGCTGTTGATGTTGATGGGTGGGTGGGTGAATGTTTATTGTGGGTGGGATGCGAATGCTCTCAACTACTCAATTCTCTCTTGGGGAAATCATTCTCTCACCAACTAAGGGCGAGACGAGGAACTAATCCCATTGTCTGCTCTTATCACAGATCCAGTTGGTTGACAGCTTTCATCCGGGACGGAGGTTCTTCCGAGAGTGGCCGACAGATTGCTTCCTGCCATGTGAAGCATCCTTTTCTATGAGTGCAGTTGGGATTGGGAATGTGTCATCCGGAATGTGACTGACGGCTTTCCGACCAGACCAGAAGAAGCGGGAAAAGCAAACCGAAGCAAAAGGGTTTAACGAGTGTGTATCAATTTTCGAACTGAAACAATGCTCCTGTGGCTGGCCGTTATCCTCTTAGTGTGTCTGGTGGAGCCCTTCGGATGTTACATTGCTTTTTCTTCGCCTTCGCCTGCGTCCTCGTGGGAGAACTTTGAAAGCTTGACGTCAAGCCGGGAGTGGGTGAGTGAGGCACGCAGTCGGATGCTGCGAAGCATTGATAAATCGGTGCTACTGGTGAATGACACCAAAGTGTTGAATAGGAATTCAATCAATACGGCATTCGAGCGGACTCGACCGGCCGGAAGTGGCCGGAAGCGACAACGGGAGGTGTCCATTCTGGGACTGTTCGAGCTGAGCACCGGACAGCACGGCTCAAGGCCCGAGGGATTCAGTGAACTGGCGGCCGCTCAGCTGGCAGTTCAACACATTAATCGCAGGGGATTGCTGTTCGGATACACGCTCAAGTTGCTGACAAATGATACGAAGGTAAGTTCGAGTGATACGGCACACTGTCTTCTGATGTTGTTGGAAAACGCTTACGAAATACTCGAGGGAGTTGATCTTTTCACATTCCAGGAAGTGATAAAAGAAAAGCATAAATTTTGGATGATTTCTGTTTCTTTAGTTTCAGTAGAAGAGCTCTCTATTATTTTATGACGTTTTGTGGATAAATTCACATTATCAGAAATTAAGAATTTTCAAATTTGGAATGTTAAGCATAAGGATGATTATTTGAAATGAGATGAAATTCTTTCACTTCAGAAAAAGAGTAGGCCTTTGCAGAATTGTCAAGTCACGTTTTTTCGGCTGTAAAATTTATCATATATATCAAGGTTTTATCACTCGCCGGGGATACAATCGAGTAGATCGTAAAACGATAAAATTTATGGATGGAACACTTCTATTTCACTTGTATAATCAAATATATTTCACCGGGGTTTTTCAGGTGAAAACTTTTATACTTTATCCCAGCCTTCACTTTGAACACTTTAAACGATTTTATGTCCATTTTCCGATGTTAAATTCAGGATTTTATGAAATTTTCGCGGACAAAGAGAAAAACGCGTACGGTTGGCAAAAGGCATCGCCTACTCCATCTGATTATACTAACGCAAGATTTCCGCATTAAAAATATTTCTGTATGTGCACCGTATGACTAGCTTCTAACTTAAGCTTTCTCTTTTTCAAGGGCATTCCGTAGCTGATCTATTTTTTTTTCGTAACATGTTTTTTTGACTTTTAGATTTCAGATTCAGATTCAGATTTCAGATTTCAGATTCAGATTTCAGATTCAGATTTCAGATTCAGATTTCAGATTTCAAATTTTAGATTTCAGATTTCAGATTTCAGATTTCAGATATCAGATTTCAGATTTCAGATTTCAGATATCAGATATCAGATTTCAGATTTCAGATTTCAGATTTCAGATTTCAGATTTCAGATTTCAGATTTCAGATTTCAGATTTCAGATTTCAGATTTCAGATTTCAGATTTCAGATTTCAGATTTCAGATTTCAGATTTCAGATTTCAGATTTCAGATTTCAGATTTCAGATTTCAGATTTCAGATTTCAGATTTCAGATTTCAGATTTCAGATTTCAGATTTCAGATTTCAGATTTCAGATTTCAGATTTCAGATTTCAGATTTCAGATTTCAGATTTCAGATTTCAGATTTCAGATTTCAGATTTCAGATTTCAGATTTCAGATTTCAGATTTCAGATTTCAGATTTTAGATTTCAGATTTCAGATTTCAGATTTCAGATTTCAGATTTCAGATTTCAGATTTCACATTTCAGATTCGAGATCGATTTCACCATTTATTTCTGGCTGGGATGCCAGAATGGGAGCTGTTTTTTCTGGTTGAAAGTTGTTGATGTATTAAAAACCTCTTGATGAAAAAGGCGGTAACCCAAAAACAAAAAAAAAGCAATCCATTACAGTTCCTTTTCCAGGGATAGAAGTTAACCACAATAGTACACGAAAACGTTTTCATCGCAATACAAACGGATGTGTTGAATTTTTTTTCTCCACTTTTTGTTTTTGACAGAGCCCTCCCATGGAACGAACTAGGAAAAAGCAACTCGAACATATCGGATGCAAAGTATCGCAAAGCTAACAATCCTATTATCTTCCAAATTACAATGGTCAAAAACACACTTCCCCGTTTGCTTGCTTGCTTATCACGCCGCATCATGACCCACCATGCTTGTTCCCGTTTTTGTTTCTGTCCTATCAATCCTCGTTTAGGTTAAACCGCCCGGTGGACATGCGAGCAGCCCGGATCTCCAAACTTTGGAAACTAAATTAAAACAAAACACCGAGAGGGTTTCCGTTTTGCGCCAATTTTGCCCCCCACCCTTCTTCCCCCACGTCAATCTCGCTTCAATGCATGTAGGAGATCAGATGAGATGAGAAAGTTCCGTACAGCAGCAGCCGCAAAATATCAACATGTGATGTGGATGTTTCTGTTGCTCATACTTACGTGTGTTATATTATCTCCAGGGAAGCGTTCAATCTGTTGGTTTAGAAAATACGATCCTTCGAGCAAAATGGCTAAGAAGCTTTCACTGGAAATGTCTTCAATATCCATGGATGTTTGACATTTCTTTGTTTTAACAATTTTAATCGTTCAATTATAAAGTTTTATTCGAACATGATAGTGTAACTTTTAAATTATCAGTTGAGTATTAATTGGCTTTTAAAACTTACATTATACAGCGAAAACACCATTTTATTTTGTCATTTTTGTCATTTTTGTCATTTTTGTCATTATTGTCATTATTGTCATTATTGTCATTTTTGTTATTTTTGTCATTTTTGCCATTTTTGTCAATTTTGACAATTTTGCCAATTTTGTCAGTTTTGTCATTTTTGTCATTTTTGTCATTTTTGTCATTTTTGTCATTTTTGTCATTTTTGTCATTTTTGTCATTTTTGTCATTTTTGTCATTTTTGTCATTTTTGTCATTTTTGTCATTTTTGTCATTTTTGTCATTTTTGTCATTTTTGTCATTTTTGTCATTTTTGTCATTTTTGTCATTTTTGTCATTTTTGTCATTTTTGTCATTTTTGTCATTTTTGTCATTTTTGTCATTTTTGTCATTTTTGTCATTTTTGTCATTTTTGTCATTTTTGTCATTTTTGTCATTTTTGTCATTTTTGTCATTTTTGTCATTTTTTGTCATTTTTGTCATTTTTGTCATTTTTGTCATTTTTGTCATTTTTGTCATTTTTGTCATTTTTGTCATTTTTGTCATTTTTGTCATTTTTGTCATTTTTGTCATTTTTGTCATTTTTGTCATTTTTGTCATTTTTGTCATTTTTGTCATTTTTGTCATTTTTGCCATTTTTGTCATTTTTGTCATTTTTGCCATTTTTGTCATTTTTGTCATTTTTGTCATTTTTGTCATTTTTGTCATTTTTGTCATTTTTGTCATTTTTGTCATTTTTGTCATTTTTGTCATTTTTGTCATTTTTGTCATTTTTGTCATTTTTGTCATTTTTGTCATTTTTGTCATTTTTGTCATTTTTGTCATTTTTGTCATTTTTGTCATTTTTGTCATTTTTGTCATTTTTGTCATTTTTGTCAGTTTTGTCATTTTTGTCATTTTTGTCATTTTTGTCATTTTTGTCATTTTTGTCATTTTTGTCAGTTTTGTCATTTTTGTCATTTTTGTCATTTTTGTCATTTTTGTCATTTTTGTCAGTTTTGTCATTTTTGTCTTTTTTGTCATTTTTGTCATTTTTGTCATTTTTGTCATTTTTGTCATTTTTGTCATTTTTGTCATTTTTGTAATTTTTGTAATTTTTGTAATTTTTGTAATTTTTGTAATTTTTGTCATTTTTGTCATTTTTGTAATTTTTGTAATTTTTGTAATTTTTGTAATTTTTGTAATTTTTGTCATTTTTGTCATTTTTGTCACTTTTGTCATTTTTGTCATTTTTGTCATTTTTCTTCTCGTTTTTTGGATTGATTTTTTTTCGGTGATTCAATGAAATAACTGCCGTGTACACACGGCAGTTATTTCATTGAATCACCGAAAAAAAATCAATCCAAAAAACGAGAAGATAACAACAACGGTGACTTAAACATTTAAAGATTTTGTCATTTTTGTCATTTTTGTCATTTTTGTCATTTTTGTCATTTTTGTCATTTTTGTCATTTTTGTCATTTTTGTCATTTTTGTCATTTTTGTCATTTTTGTCATTTTTGTCATTTTTGTCATTTTTGTCATTTTTGTCTTTTTTGTCATTTTTGTCATATATGTCATTTTTGTCATTTTTGTCATTTTTGTCATTTTTGTCATTTTTGTCATTTTTGTCATTTTTGTCATTTTTGTCATTTTTGTCATTTTTGTCATTTTTGTCATTTTTGTCATTTTTGTAATTTTTGTAATTTTTGTAATTTTTGTAATTTTTGTTCATTTTTGTCATTTTTGTCATTTTTGTCATTTTTGTCATTTTTGTCATTTTTGTCATTTTTGTCATTTTTGTCATTTTTGTCATTTTTGTCATTTCTGTCATTTTTGTCATTTTTGTCATTTTTGTCATTTTTGTCATTTTTGTCATTTTTGTCATTTTTGTTATTTTTGTCATTTTTGTCATTTTTGTCATTTTTGTCATTTTTGTCATTTTTGTCATTTTTGTCATTTTTGTCATTTTTGTCATTTTTGTCATTTTTGTCATTTTTGTCATTTTTGTCATTTTTGTCATTTTTGTCATTTTTGTCATTTTTGTCATTTTTGTCATTTTTGTCATTTTTGTCATTTTTGTCATTTTTGTCATTTTTGTCATTTTTGTCATTTTTGTCATTTTTGTCATTTTTGTCATTTTTGTCATTTTTGTCATTTTTTTCATTTTTGTCATTTTTGTCATTTTTGTCATTTTTGTCATTTTTGTCATTTTTGTCATTTTTGTCATTTTTGTCATTTTTGTCATTTTTGTCATTTTTGTCATTTTTGTCATTTTTGTCATTTTTGTCATTTTTGTCATTTTTGTCATTTTTGTCATTTTTGTCATTTTTGTCATTTTTGTCATTTTTGTCATTTTTGTCATTTTTGTCATTTTTGTCATTTTTGTCATTTTTGTCATTTTTGTCATTTTTGTCATTTTTGTCATTTTTGTCATTTTTGTCATTTTTGTCATTTTTGTCATTTTTGTCATTTTTGTCATTTTTGTCATTTTTGTCATTTTTGTCATTTTTGTCATTTTTGTCATTTTTGTCATTTTTGTCATTTTTGTCATTTTTGTCATTTTTGTCATTTTTGTCATTTTTGTCATTTTTGTCATTTTTGTCATTTTTGTCATTTTTGTCATTTTTGTCATTTTTGTCATTTTTGTCATTTTTGTCATTTTTGTCATTTTTGTCATTTTTGTCATTTTTGTCATTTTTGTCATTTTTGTCATTTTTGTCATTTTTGTCATTTTTGTCATTTTTGTCATTTTTGTCATTTTTGTCATTTTTGTCATTTTTGTCATTTTTGTAATTTTTGTAATTTTTGTCATTTTTGTCATTTTTGTCATTTTTGTCATTTTTGTAATTTTTGTAATTTTTGTAATTTTTGTAATTTTTGTCATTTTTGTCATTTTTGTCATTTTTGTCATTTTTGTCATTTTTGTCATTTTTGTCATTTTTGTCATTTTTCTTCTCGTTTTTTGGATTGATTTTTTTTCGGTGCCGTGTGTACACGGCAGTTATTTCATTGAATCACCGAAAAAAAATCAATCCAAAAAACGAGAAGATAACAACAACGGTGACTTAAACATTTAAAGATTTTGTCATTTTTGTCATTTTTGTCATTTTTGTCATTTTTGTCATTTTTGTCATTTTTGTCATTTTTGTCATTTTTGTCATTTTTGTCATTTTTGTAATTTTTGTAATTTTTGTAATTTTTGTAATTTTTGTAATTTTTGTTATTTTTGTAATTTTTGTAATTTTTGTAATTTTTTGTAATTTTTGTAATTTTTGTAATTTTTATAATTTTTGTTATTTTTGTAATTTTTGTCATTTTTGTAATTTTTGTAATTTTTGAAATTTTTGTAATTTTTGTAATTTTTGTAATTTTTGTAATTTTTGTAATTTTTGTCATTTTTTTCATTTTTGTCATTTTTGTCATTTTTGTCATTTTTGTCATTTTTGTCATTTTTGTCATTTTTGTCATTTTTGTCATTTTTGTCATTTTTGTCATTTTTGTCATTTTTGTCATTTTTGTCATTTTTGTCATTTTTGTCATTTTTGTCATTTTTGTCATTTTTGTCATTTTTGTCATTTTTGTCATTTTTGTCATTTTTGTCATTTTTGTCATTTTTGTCATTTTTGTCCTTTTTGTCATTTTTGTCATATATGTCATTTTTGTCATTTTTGTCATTTTTGTCATTTTTGTCATTTTTGTCATTTTTGTCATTTTTGTCATTTTTGTCATTTTTGTCATTTTTGTCATTTTTGTCATTTTTGTCATTTTTGTCATTTTTGTCATTTTTGTCATTTTTGTCATTTTTGTCATTTTTGTCATTTTTGTCATTTTTGTCATTTTTGTCATTTTTGTCATTTTTGTCATTTTTGTCATTTTTGTCATTTTTGTCATTTTTGTCATTTTTGTCATTTTTGTCATTTTTGTCATTTTTGTCATTTTTGTCATTTTTGTCATTTTTGTCATTTTTGTCATTTTTGTCATTTTTGTCATTTTTGTCATTTTTGTCATTTTTGTCATTTTTGTCATTTTTGTCATTTTTGTCATTTTTGTCATTTTTGTCATTTTTGTCATTTTTGTCATTTTTGTCATTTTTGTCATTTTTGTCATTTTTGTCATTTTTGTCATTTTTGTCATTTTTGTCATTTTTGTCATTTTTGTCATTTTTGTCATTTTTGTCATTTTTGTCATATTTGTCATTTTTGTCGATTTTGTCGATTTTGTCATTTTTGTCATTTTTGTCATTTTTGTCATTTTTGTCATTTTTGTCATTTTTTTTTCTGTCGATAGTAAAATGAGTGTTTTTTTTAAATATGATTAAAAAAGTGTCGTCAGTAACGAAATTTTGAAGAGATTTATTTTTATTATTCATACTGGCTTTTTCTTAGCAGCGACAATTTATTTCATTGACAATCCTAGCTTATAAGGTGATTTTGAAGTGGGAGAAGTAGGCGTATGCCAATCTGTCATCACGTGTTGGTTTGGCTCCAAAAATTTGAAATTAATTTCATATAAAATAATGAATTTTCAACAACCTAATTCAATTTAAGTGTTAAAAGTTCTCTGAAGAGACATTTTGTGTGAAATTTACTGAAATTTACTGCTTAAGAAACTTTTGAATAAGTTCGTAGTACACTGAGTGTTAAGTTAACATTTAACTGGAAAACGAGTTTTGTGAAGGAAATTGTGAATGGGATCTGATCAAATTCAAATAATACACCTTGGAGAAGCTGTAGACAGCAAAATTTTGAAGATAGCTGAAGTCCGCAAGAAATAACATCTTAAAACTGGAAGCGATTCCAGGTGTCATCAATCAACCGACATTTGTATCTGCGTCAAACTTCGGTAGTTAATGGTGAGATCAATCATCTTCTTTTGTTTTTTATCAATCTTACCTTTTGAACAACCTACTGTATAGTCATAAATGTATTAAAAAATCCTGTGAAGTGTTTGGTAGGGAACTCCACGCATCATTCCTTCCCTTGATGCTGTATCTTTTGCGGTTTCCATCACATGGAAGCCAATTCGAAAATACTTCATTAAATGGTCTGGTGCCTAAAAATCGTCTCAGAAATTCAATTTTTGATCTAAAATTTCTTTTGGACTTAACACTATATATCGACTTTTTGTGGTTTAAAAATCAAAAACATATTTAGATATATGGCCCTCATTGAGAGATACAAGAGATAAAATTTAGCATCTGATCTTTTTTTGCCTTTTTTTATGGAACACTCTACAATCCATCCATCTTGGACAAAATGAACATCTTGTTGAACAAAAATTTCAAATTTTTTCTTAAATTAACGTTTTTTTTCCTCTTTGCTCCCGATTTCAGTGCGACCCAGGCGTGGGGATCGATCGTTTCTTCCACGCGCTGTACGCCAATCAGGACAAACGGATCATCATGGTTCTGGGATCTGCCTGTTCCGAGGTGACCGAAAGTCTGGCCAAAGTCGTCCCCTACTGGAACATCGTGCAGGTATGTTTAATAAAAGTACCTTAACTTACCAATTAACTATTTGCGATCGCTCCCCTTCAGGTATCTTTCGGGTCAACTTCGCCGGCTCTGAGCGATCGAAGGGAATTCCCACTATTTTATCGTACGGTTGCCCCGGACTCATCCCACAATCCGGCACGAATAGCGTTCATCAAGCACTTTGGCTGGGACACGGTGGCCACTTTTTCCGAGAACGAAGAAGGTCACTCGCTGGCCGTGAACGATCTGGTCACCGAACTAGAGCGTGCCAACATCACCTGCGCGGCCACAATTTCGTTCGCTGAAACCGATTTCAAGGAGCAGCTCATGTTGCTTCGGGTATTTGCGATTGGTTTGAGACTGCCTATTCAAATTAAAACACTTTCTAGTACTTACCTCTAAGTTCGATCACCGTAGGTCACACCCTTGCCCAATCTCAATCATCTCCACTCACCAAACCAAAATAGTAAAAAATTATTACCAAACACGTGAATGCGCCACCATGTCGCTCTTTCTCCAAGTAATTTTAGTTGACAACCTCGAGGATAACCTCAAATGTAGAAATATCCCCACTCTTTCGCTCGGTAGTGTGATTCTGTAATTTGTAATTGTACCTTCTCTGGCTTGTCGTAAAATCGATTTGATGGCACCTTAGGTAAGACTTAACTTGTAAGATACATATGGTTGTTGCATGCTATGCTATAGTTGACGTTTTCCGGCTCAACTCCGAGATACATGAATTGACAGACATTTCCATCACTTTCTCTCGCTCTCTCTCTGACGACCGATTCCAGGAAAAGGACATTCGGGTAATTGTTGGAAGTTTTTCGCACGAAATCGCTCCGAAAGTTTTCTGCGAGGTAATCAATCCATTTATCCTTTACTAGAGCTTTTACTGATTAGGGATCTGTTTTCCGTTTGCTGCTCGCAGGCCTACCATTTGGGGATGTTTGGAGCGGACTATGCGTGGATCCTGCAGGATATGCACATTGCCTACTGGTGGCTGATCCGGGATGCCGTCTGTCCGCTGTCCGTCCTGCTGAAGGTGGTCGAAAATGTTCTGCTGGTTTCGAGCTACAACAGCATCGTCGGCATGGGAACGGCGCTCAGTGGCTTGGTAAGCAAATGTGTGGCCTTTTTTCAGTTGATTTATTTTTCCATTTTGTATGTCATTTTTTTTTATTCAACTCGCTTAATTTTGTGAGTTACAGCAGAGCTAATTCATAAAATTTTGTTCTCAAAACAATTCAGTTGTGTTTTTTTCAAGCTGTCCTCACAATTTCACTTTGTTATATTAGAATCTGTGATATAGCTCAGTTGGCAAGTCTGTTGTCTCCTGAGCCGATGTTCGCGAGTTCGAGCCCAAGAGTAAACATCGAACACAGTTGTACCGGATAAGTTTTTCAATAACGATCCGCCAACTGTAACGTTGATAAAGTCGCGAATGCCATAAAGATGGTAAAACGACTATTATCGAAACAAGAAGAAGACTTTCTTTAAATTCTTTTTTTCCATTTTATTTGTTTCATGAAAACACAAGTTCAAAGCTTAGAATTCAAAATTCAAAGTTCAAAATTCAAAGTTCAAAGTTCAAAGTTCAAAGTTCATAGTTCAAAGTTCAAAGTTCAAAGTTCAAGGTTCAAAGTTCAAAGTTCAAAACTCAATGTTTAAAGTTCAAAGTTCAAAGTTATTCTATGAAAATTGTATTTTTTTATTTTTCTCAACACAAAAAATTGATCCCGTTACTTTTTTTATTTATAGGTTACATAATTAGGCGTATCGATTAAAAAAATTAATTACGCGAAAAACTTTTTTTTCTTTTTCACGGGATTGCTTGAAATATGATAACTAAGCCGAAATATCCGATTTCTATACAATATGAGAACCATATTTTATATTTAACATCCAGCAAATCAATTTGAATCAAAAATTCAAAAATATCCTGCTTTTCTTGCAGTCGAACGAAATATTCCTGCGGAAGCTGCAGGAGATGAACGTTACTGGCCCGGTCTCCCAGTACGCTCCCCAAACGTACGATGCCGTCTGGGCGATGGCACTGGCACTACGAGGAGCTGAACGAACGTGGACCCAGGTGGCTCATCCTAACCGTACCAGATTGTCCCATTACGACTACACCCGGTTCGACATGGCCAAGGAGCTGTTGCGGCAGTTCGATAGTCTGATGTTCAACGGTATTTCGGGACCGGTTTCGTTTGATGGAGCCGATCGCGTTGGGACAACCTCCTTCCATCAGATCCAACAGGGAGCGCTTCGGTTGATTGCATTCTACCATCCGAAGAATGGAACTCTGGATTTTGGCTGCGCCGGTTGTGGACCGGTGCGTTGGGAGTCAGGGCAAGTTCCAATCGCCAAGAGGATTCTTCGCCTGCGAGTGGACACAATCGCACCATTGGCCTTTTACACGGTTGTGGTGCTCTCACTTTTCGGAATGGCGATCTCGTTTCTGTTCCTTGGATTAAACCTTCACTTCAGAAAACTCAAGTAAGTCAATTAAATTGTGAATAACCTATTAAGTAGTAATATTGTCTTTCAATTTCAGGGCCATTAAACTGTCCAGTCCAAAGTTGAGTACCATAACGGTTTGCGGATGCATCCTGGTTTACATGGCCACAATTCTGTTGGGATTGGATCACTCAACCTTACCGTGGTCTTCGGTGACCTTCTCCACAATATGTATGGCCAGGATTTACTTCCTCTCAGCAGGGTTTTCGTTGGCCTTCGGTGCCATGTTTGCAAAAACATTTCGAGTCTACCGGTTGTTCACCCACAGTGCTGGAGGTTTGTGTAAGGACAAGATCCTCAGAGATACTCAGCTGATATTGGTAATCGGTGCGTTGTTGCTGCTCGATGCCTTTGTAGTTTCCTTCTGGATGGCTGCTGATCCTATGGAGCGGCACTTGCACAATCTGACGTTGGAAATTAGCGCAACCGATCGAGGAGTCGTGTACTTGCCGCAGGTAGAGCTGTGTCGATCACGACATTACGAGAGCTGGTTGGGAATGTTGTACGCTTACAAGGGCCTATTGCTGATAGTTGGGGTCTATATGGCTTGGCAAACTCGGCATGTGAAAATCCCTGCATTGAACGATTCTCAGTACATTGGAATATCGGTTTACTCAGTAGTTATTACCAGTGCAAGTGTTGTAGTGCTGGCCAACCTTCTGTACGAACGGGTAACTTTAGCGTTTGCAATCACCGCTGGATTTATACTGATATCAACAACAGCAACTCTATGCCTTCTTTTTCTTCCGAAGTTGAAAGACATATTCGAGAAAGGGGAAGTGTATGACCCGATCATTCATAGTATGGGGCTAAAGATCGAGTTCAACACCCGGCGGTTTGTTGTTGACGATCGAAGGGAGCTTCAATTCCGAGTGGAAGTACAAAACCGTGTTTACAGGAAAGAAATTGAACTATTAGATGCCGAAATTAACCGGTTGGAGAAACTACTTAACGATAGAACTTCTCGATCGTCTTCACGGTCATCGGATACCAACATCTTACCTTTAGAATTTGGCGATGCTTTCAGCAATATTACGGTGAGAAATCCACCAGTAACCGGAGGTGTTCCAATGCTGCTCCTATCCGTTTTACCACCGATCATTCCACGTGCGAGCTGGCCTTCGGTTGATCCGATGCTATCTCCGATGAAGCGTAACGTTGCATTCAGCTCCCAGCCAAGAATCGAAACAAGTCGTGATCGCTCAGGTCATCGATCATCCAGCATTGAGGAAACAGCTAGCGTGTTAGGACGAATCAAGAACTTTTTCGGTTCTCGGGAACACAGGCTGTCTTCGACATCGATCTCAAATGGTCAGAATTCAACTCTCCGTCCTTCGACCCTGACAATTTTCGCAGAGGCCGTCGTAGAAGAAGAAACTTCCCCCAGCATCGATCGAACGAGCAAACCGGACATTTTTACCATCACCCCGTCGATCGAAGAGCCACCTCGACTTTTTGGATCGGAGCCCAAGGTAAACTTCATTCTTCCTACGTCGAGACCTCCATTGACGACCGCACAACAGCCAACGATGCGTGAAAGGATCAAGGGATCTCCGAGGTTTCCTCACCGCGTCTGCCCAACTAGCAGTCTGAGCGAGCTAGTCAGCGATCGCAGACACACTGCACACTGTCTGCAAACGGCCATTCAGCTACCACCCAAAGTTACCTTCTCGACGGTGAAAAGTGTCGAAGGCCTCTGGCAGCCGAGCAACGATCAGGCGCACACCAAGTGGCGATCGATGGACCTTTGTTCGGAAAATGCTGGATAGAGAATGAGGAATCGATCGCGTGTTTGGAAGGTTTCACCGGGTAGTTGGAAACAAAAACCAAAAATCAATTTACATACATATATCACAAAACAAAAAAAAAACAGGAAGCAATGACCAAAATTTGTCGGTTAACATTAGACTGTAGGACACCAAATCAATATATTACTACTGCGTGCTGTGTTCGGTAGAGCAATAAAGTCAAAGTATGTGGTTTGATGGGAGGGGGATTAGATAAATTTTCCGAAATTACATCCCTTAAGTTAACAGACTTTTAAACAAATCCTAAAAATGTTGCATTAAGAAGAGAGGGAGGGAGGTGTCAAAATCGGGTTTTCACTGATAGAATAGCTATAATTTTGAACATACATAGTTGATCGGTCAAGTGTTCGTTTAGCAATTCCCGCGATTACTCTTGTTTAAAACTCTGAGATTTGTCTAGGACAGGAATAATCACTGATGCCAGATTGACTGATATGGTTCGAATTTGTTCGTCATAGCCCTTACTAATGCTTGTTGCGTGGCAACAAATGCTCCCGAAGCTTATTGGCAATATCGTTAGTAATTTTAGTGAAACTCTTTGAAGATCTAGATTTACTCAGTGTAAGCGACGCTTCTTGACCTAAGATCGAGAGGGCGTCCTTAAAGCGCAATGGCTAACTAAGGGATGGTCGACTACGACCACCAAAAAAATGCTTAAACTACTCGCGCGTCTTTTTTGCATTGTCTGGGCATTGGGTTTGAGGAAAAACCTCAGAAGAAGGGCGGTGGGAAAAGTTTTCCTGAAAGCTGGCAAGACATGAGCCAGGTCTCTAATCCTGGATGTCGAGAACGTAGTCGTGGTTCAAAGATTACTGTCGAAGTATAGGATTTATGAGAAGCGTCGTGGTTAAATCGAACGTCGTGGTTGTATCGAAGTACCGTGTGAATTCCAAAATCGGAAACCTTGGAAAGAGTCTCGAAAGTCGACAGAAGTGTGGTGGCTCAAAACTAACCCCCTGTCCGACAGAAGAGGCAATCCGACGGCCTATGTTTGGACACCCGGAAGACGTAGTTGGCAATTCGTTGGTAAGTCGTTGTACTTTATTGATTCCTTTGAGATCATTGGGATTTAAATGCGCTTGCATTGATTTTCAAAGAGCCGACCTATATTCCCAACGAGATTGCCAGTTTGCTTCTTCCCTCTGTAGAGCGCGATAACAAATTGTCCCCCCTGGGGTAAGAGTCCGGGCAAACTATCTTGGCTGCTAGCACATCTGCATTCGCAGATGGCGCAAAAGTGCTGGTAGTAATATTCACGACTATCAAGGTTTAAAGAGGTAAAATATCCACTACGTAACATGCTGTTTATTGTTTTAACAAGAAATCTTCTGAGTGCAGAAATTCCTAAAAGTTATCACAATTTTCAATGGCTTTATTCTCAAAAGCATAAAAACGCAAATGGGATGGATTTACTATGAGCGGCAGTATAGGGCTTGTGATATAGCTCAGTTGGCAAGTCAGTTGCTTCCTGAGCTGAAGTCCGTGAGTTCGAGCCGAAGAGTAAACATCGATCACAGTTGTATGGGATAAGTTTTTCAATGACTGTCCGCTAACTGCATCGTTGATATAAGTCGCGGATGACATAAGGATGTTTAAACGACTATAATCAAAATAAAACAAAATTATTGGCTACATAAAGGAAATCATAAAGATGAACGTTTCCTAACTAAAGTTTTGATACCAAACTGACCATTTAATACTAAGAGAAACTGACTTCGTGGTACCTAACGAACCTATAGTAAACAAAGAGACGAACTGTCACGATTGGAATTTTTGATTTTCTGTCAGTGTCATTCCAATCGAGCAAAATCAAGCATGCTTAAAGGGAGCCCTACAGCAGGATTGCAAGCTCATTATTTTGAAACGGATCGGATGGCGCCTCTTTGTTTACTATGGTCTCTTTAGTGGTGTCAAATCATTGATGTTCTACATTTACTGACGATTTGACAACAATCATGGTTCTAGATAGTTCCTGGTTTACACCCGTATAAGATCCTACGGAAAGTCCGTCGGGATGATCCGTTTCAAATAAACATGTATTAAAACGTCCTCCACTATGTTCTTACAATGCAAAATATCTTTAATTCCAAGTTGAAAACGTATTTGGACTAGATTTTTGTAAACCATTATAAGGAAGCCGGATTGTTCCGGAACCTTCATGCTTATGCTTATGGTTATGATACATACATAGCCAGATCTTGTTAGCATTTCGATTATTAGTAAAAGTACATTTACTACTCATTTTAACTTGGCCGGACGCACTGTACAGTTTTGGACGCTAAGTCAACTGGAACACAAGAAGGAAGAAACGTACGTAATACGTTTCCATGGATTATAACTAAGATTTCAACGGTGGAAGCACATACGCTAATCTTCATGTACTCCTTGATGGTGGTCCGTGAAATTCGTCCTTTTGTGGATGGAGATAATGTTTTTCTGCACAGAAATCCAAAACCGTATTTATAAGTAATAAACTTACAAATTTTCTAAAAGAAATTTTTATCAAATGCCATTATGCAAAAAAAAATTAGGATTTCAGTTATGTATTTACGTTAGTATTATTAAAAATTGAGAGTTCCGGATTTCAATGCACTATAATTTGAAGCTCTCATAGCCGAAGGAGGACAAGTGACAAAATGGTCGATTTTGAGTTAATGATGCCAAACGATTTTTCACTTTTCAAACTATATTTGCTGATTTTTTCGGATTTTTACAATTTTATTTACACACTTTTACGTTGGATAGAAAAATACAAATTCCTGAAAAATATATGAGAACGCGAGACATAGATGCAAAAATACGAAGCTTTTTTAACAATGTGCACCGGAGGTGAAAAAATGCTTTCAAATTCCCATTGTGTCCCACTGAGCTAGGACACCAATCTGTCTCAATGATTCAGAATGAGAAAAAATATCCAATGCTAAAGTTAAATTTAAAAACTCTACTGAATTGAAATAAAATATAGAAAGAATGCACTTAGCTTTTCTGACGTTTCATCACACTTTCCATTGAAAATCTCAGGAAGCATAATCAAAGCAATCCGAGCGAAAACATCACCAGGGCTTGTGGACGACTCGATATCTCAATCAGCAAAGCCGAGACAGCAAACGAGTAACCTAAACTTGCCTAATGTTATCTAGTCAATATTTCCTCTTTGTTTCATTTTTTTTTGCATTACAGCCATCACCATCATTTCCCTTCCCCTCTAACTTCCGCATAGTGCATTGTAGTAGTTTGTACTACTGGCTTTTTTTATTTGAAATATCATGTCAATCAAAATTGGTCAATTTCACGTTTTCCAGCACTTTCAAGTTATCTTCTCACTTGCTTCCATTTCACCCACGATATTTTTCAACTTCTTTACTTTCACACTCAAAACAAAAATGACGGTCCAGGAAGTGATGAACAGCTTTCCGGTCGAATGAATTGCAGCATCCATTTTGCTCATAACCCGTTCCAAATTAGCCTTTTTCAATATTTCCTATCCGAGATCACTATTTTGCCCAATTTCACTGCCAACGAGTAGCACTTCGATTGATTTGCGGAGCCTCAAACACTTTGAATAAATACACCTTTTCTGTCTTATGTTAACGTTTTGTTAGCGCACAACAGCAGCCGAAAATAAAAACTGCGCCCGTAATTATCCTAACTGTACCATGATTTAAAATTAAACATTTCTATTTCGTTCCTTCACTCACCACTTCTTTTTTATGAAGACTCTTTTTTGCATCTTTCATATTAATGCAACGAAATAAAATCGAAATAAAAATCGACCGCGACGACCGAAACAAAATAAGTCCGTTTCCGAGCAAGGCCTGCTGTGACCTATTCGAAGACGGATTGTTCCAGAACCTGTATAAAAGAAAACCTGGATAAGCGAGAAACCTCTTTGAGCGAGAAAAAAAAGTTTGGTCCCCCGGACTCTCACTTATCCAGGATCGATCTGCAGTTCAACAGAGGCATATGGACATTAAGCATATTAATGAAAATCTTACAACTCAGTGCTGACGAATTCTGAAGATGTCATTCACACCAAGCGTGTTGATTTATCCGTATTTTCCAGCGATAACTTATATTTCAGCTATGACTCATTTGCAACGAATCTAAAGAACTAATTAACTGTTAAGTATAAAGTTGGTTGTCTGAATTTAGAGACCCGTGCTAATCGTTTCAGAATTTATCTGAAGTTATTGGAAGTTGTATCTCATAAACGTCTCGAGTTGAAAAAAAAAACACTTTTTTTAGTTAAAATGATTTTGTGGATTTAACAATTGTATTCTTGAATGATTCTCCGGAACTTGTTTAGTGTTCGTGTGTGCCATAAACCAAATAGCTGAGAGCTATCGATCAACCTGTCAACGCGTGGCGGTCATACGCGCCGAAGAGAAGTTATCTACGCGCACAATCACCTAGTATGCCATGATTTATTTATAGAGTTATCGTTATGCATTGATCTACCATACCAATAAATTTTGATCATTATTATAAATCGACAGCTTAAGAATTTGGTCAACAATGAGACGTCATTTAAACTTTACGCCAGCTCATAGTGTCGGGAACTAATCAGTCATCTTGCATTACATTCCAACTTACTCCTTCAGCGAGGGGAATTTCGCATTTGCATGATGTAGTTGACAGGGATCCATAAGTTGTAAGTAGCAATTGTAGGCTGATTTCGCGAACTCTCAGTAACTATAAAAACAAACGCTGATCGTACATAGTTGATCAATCCAGTATTTGCTTAGCCACTCTCCCCCTTACACCTGTTGAAGTATCTGAGATTTTCCTAGAACAGGAACAATCACTGTGGCCAGCTAATGGATCATGTGAATTTGAGGCATTTCCAACGGATTAATGAAAATTGTACGTTTTGTCAAATCTACGGTTTTGAGTTATGTGAACAATGGCAAATAAGAAGAAGAAAGTATCTACCTACTATTTTCTTGTTTTGTTGTTTCTTTTGGATTTTAAGCCTCTTGGGATTATTCATTCCGTACATCTATATCTACTACTCTTCCTATATCTAAGTGCTTCCCACCTGGAGAGTCCAAGTATGCTTACATATTTGCGTGAGAGAAACTTCTCTGTGCATCCATCCCGTTCAAGAATAATTGTCAACAAATCGAATCGCACGATCAGTCGTGCTTAGATGCTGGATCAGTGTAGTAGCTACTTTGAGGGATAGGAGGTGACTCTTAGGAGTTGAATTCTCACCAACAGTGTTTTGGAGTTGTCAGCCAGAGTCAGCAAAAACAGGTGAGTGCGTTCGTTTTTTTTTTTTCACTTCAATGGGGCCCAAGCCTATGTGGTGTGTTTAGGTGAGATGTGAGTTTGAGCAACGGAGACGGAAAGTATCCTGTGGGAGTTTTAGCATCGATTGATCTATGAAGCATGTAGTGTAGTTTGAGTTGATTTTTAATTTCCCCGATCAAGCAGTCATTCCAGCAAGAAGTTAATGGGGTGTTGCAACTAACGCAGAAACAAAAAGCTGATCCGTATGTCGTGGAATTGCAGCTCTAGTAAGTGATTTGTGGAAAGCGCTACTTTCCTTTGAAGCTTATTGGATTGAGAGAGCAGTGAAGCTGAAACTGTTTCGCTTTTTCTCAGTGACTTCGATTTTACCAGAAACCAATACATACTTAAATTATGGTTTCCTGCACCTGCTTATGTACAGGTGTGGACAAGCAAACTCTGTAGTGCAACGATCGTCTTTCCGGCACATTTTCACCAACCAACGATACGAGTGGTATGATAAGACGAGTTTTGCTGGTGGGTCTTGTAGGGATCAGTGACTCACAGGAGTTAAATTTCCAACAGCATTCTGGGTGATAACCGACTTACAGTAGTTTGCAGTAGTCTTCGTTTTGTCAAGAACTAGCATTGGAGCAGTATAGTCAAATGAAAATGATCCTAATCCTATTTTTTTTAAATATACGTGAGTTTCGTTAAACCTAGATGCTGTTGTTGTTACCTCTCTTGTGATAAAATTTTAATCAACGTAGGCACATAAATTAGTTGTTTTCTACTGTGATTTGAAATAAATAAATGTTATAAGTTAAAATTGGGTCACAAAGAACAAAAAAAAACTTTTCGGATTTTGTGCAAAGCATTCGTCGCTTTTATGGGTTCTAGTGTATTAATTTCGTAGTGCCGTAAATTCAGAACAAAATGAAAGTGTAGAGAGTATACTGTTATCGGAATCGAATAAAGCTTAAACAAGATACAGTTAGTGGCAAGGCTGTGCGGACAGGTGGAGGTATTAAGAATTAACCCCCCCCACCCCTCCCTCTCTCCCTTGGAAAATTGTTCCAAGTAAAATTTTCAATACTAGAAAGAAATCACCGGGAAATTACTTGAATAAAACAGGTGTTTGAAAATAAGTGTAAACTAAAATATCATAAAATTTGCTCGCTACCGGAGGAGTGTAGTCCTAAATCGCCATAGGCCTAAGACATTTCATTCTATAATACTTTTAACGTCCACGAATTAAAACTAATTTTTAATTGCTAATTTCGATTTGCAATCAAATAAACTTTTTGTTCAATACAATCAATACAATACTCAAATCTTGATACATATAAACCCTACATTCATCGAATACTATTCTCAAATATCACAAATTTGTTTTGAATACTTACAATAGTCAACAGAATTGTGTATGTATGTATAAGCTATTTTGAATACATGCATATAAAAAAAAGTATCAAATTTTTAACATCTTACCTTTCTACCATTTGGAAACGATACTTATCTTTTTCAATGAAATTCTTCGGGAATATTTTTCCACAACACCATGATATGACTATCAGTTTTTGAAAATTGTAAGAAGAATAAGGGGCATTGGCAAGAAGAAGAAAAGAGTTGTTTCTTTCTCTTTTTGCTCCAGCTAGCTCGTTGAATGAAGCCCGAAAGGAAACTTAATTGTTGTTTCCAGAATAATCAAAAGTACTAAATTTTCATGTTCATTTTCTAACTTTGCGGTAGCCAATCATTTTATTTCGGCCAGACGGCCCATTATCGAGAGGTAATGTGGTGGATAATAACAAGAGAGATCTTAAAATTTCGACTTACATACTTTTCTGGTTGTATATCGCTCCACCTGATGAATTGCTCACCGCCGCGGGCCCTTCCGAAGTGTCGCGGAGTTCGATTGTCATCTGCTGACCACAGTTCACGCTTGCCAAGAGGCAATGCGCCTCGGGGGACCGGCTAACACACCCCGGTGGCTCACGGAGCAAACGACCGTCCGTCGCTGTTGCTACCCTAAGTGCCGAGTAGTATCGACACCCGCCACCAGATGTCGTGGCTGACACCATCGATGGTTTTCTTGGAACCGTACAATACGACCGTTGCTCGGTAATGGCCACCCACTTAGGGACGGCAATTGAGCTGCTGTTAATGTGGATTCGATAATCCGATGGTTCTTGGCGATCCGGATAAAATAATCCTGGCTCGGCCATGGACTCTAATTTTCTCCAACTCTCTTTGAAACTTCCCCGTACAACACAGCTGCTGTCGATAGGGACTGGCTCGATCGCGTTGTCTGCTTCCAGGACACTTTGTTCGATTTCGCGCTACCAATTCCCGCCATCAGATGACGGAATGAACACCACTCACGGATGTTGACAATCCGGATGATGCTCCCGTTGTTCGGTGATTTTTATTTTTTGCCGGCGCTTTCCGAACAGCAACCAAGCTGCTGTCTTCCTTGGCGCAACTCTTCGGATTTATTGATGTGACGGCTCTTCTACCGTGGCGAACCCAAATACCGGCTCCTTCGCGCTCCCGGATGTTCAGAAATCGACGATTCCAGCAATTGGCGTGCTTTCGTCTGGCAGCCACCCGCTCGAGCAGTGCCCGAGATGGAGAGAAACCAAAAAAGAGGAGAAAATAAAGGGAAATGAAAGACCCCTTTTTCGAGGGGCTTCTTTGGCGCTTCCTTTTTTCTTCTTGCCCAAACGGGCGGATATTCCGAGCAATTAGCGGATCTCTTCCGTGCGTTTTCCGTGATTCGTGCCTCTGTCGTGTTCCAGCGGTAGTTTGAGCAAAAACCGGCTTTTTCCTTTTTTGCTTCCGCGTCTCGTGCCACAGTGTTACTTTGTAATCCCAGCAAGGGATGGATTTTGCCACGATTTTCCCGGCCATTTGTTCTAATAGCCTGACAATTAAATTTTTCACCGCTGCACTACCGACACGACTTCTTACGACTCGAGCACACTAAGCGGAAATGCGCAGTTTGTCTCTTTTTGGTTTTAGCTTGACTCTCTTCTTGATTTGGCCACTTTCTTGTCGTTTGTCGACATTAGGGTTGTGTTTTGTTTATCTCGATTGATGCACAGAGCGAAATGCACAGTGACTTTTCTAGTGATTTGACTGTTTATTGTTATTATGTTTAAAATGAATTATCCGAATTGGTTCATATAATTGGCAAATAAACCAAGCATAATTTGATTGTTATAAAATAACATTTTAAATACCAATTTCAATACTTATTCTTGAAACTTGATAATTATATCTCTTCAATAATAAGCATCCAAGGACTTAATAATAAACACTTTACTAAGAGCAAGTTCACTGGTGTTGGGAAAAAATGGTAGAAATTTTGTCACTTTTTGTACATTTTGAAAATTATGCCATGCAAAAACATTTTCAAGATCTGCGGTCATCAAGTTTTTTTTAACAACACGTGTTGTAGTTTTGCATGCTTTGATGCAAAAATAGTAATATTTCTATCACATACGGCTGAAATAGAAACAGTGCTGGAAAAATACAACGCCCAAAGATCTTGAAAACATTTTTGCATGGTAAAATTTTCAAAATGTCAAAATTTCTACCACTTTTTTCCAACACCTGTGAACTTGCTCTAAATGTACAAAAACTGCAGCCACAACCTATGGGAGATCGCAGCAATCCTTGCCCAAGACCGGACGTTATTTTTGGTTGCTGTGTTTTGTTTTGTCATTTTCGTGTCTTGTGATAGGAATTATGTAAGAATCAATGTCTTTTTCTTTGTCTTTAAAGTGGAGTTTTGAAGAAAAAAGAATATTGCTTTTTAAAAGAAGTTATGAACGTTGAAGGAATCCCCGGAACATAGGAACAACCCTACAATGCTAATCTGCAGACGAGTTGTCGCATTGAGCTCCACTTACCTATTCCGGATATTCAGATAAGTGGAATTTATCGATGTTTTTTACTTGTAACATTTTATTAATTTATAGAAATTAGAACAAAAAGCAAATATGATACAAAAATTTTGACAGCTAATTTTCGAATATTCGGGAGGAGGTTGTTTTTTTGAAACACTTAAAAGTTTTAAAATATTTACTGAGGTAAGGATTATGAAGCATGATCATTGAAAACAGAATATTCAAACGACATTAGGCCGGGACAAATTTCAAATCCTTCTTTTGTCACTTCGAGTTGGAACATCGCTAAGAGGGGGATAATAAAAAATAATGCGAAAAAAAATAAATTGGAATGAATTGCAATTTATAAATAAGCTTGTATGCAACAAAACTGTATACAATATCATTGCACAAAACCTCTGAATCAAGTAATTTTTCATCGGAAAATTCATCAAAATCAAAAACACAAAAGGAGAAAAACTCCAATCTTCCAAATTGGTTTTTTGGTCTTGTAATCTTTTGTATATTTGAATTTTTTCAACATGAATTTACGTAAAACATTTGAAATTTTATTAATTTCCCCCTTCGGGTTTTTTGGAAATTTCGAAGTGTGGGAGAGGGGGGTTTGGTTTGACAAAAGAAGAAATTGATATTTGTTCCAGCCTTATTGGCTATAACTAAATGTTTGTTACAATACCAGATTTCAAGATTCGGAATAACTTTGATCACTATGGTTTTAACGTGTCTCAAGATCTTCAAAATTATTGTTATGACGGCAATTAGCACAGAAGGCTCAAAACATCAATAACAGTATTTTTTTGTTTGGACTCAATTGAATATTTCAACGTCTTCTTCCAAAACCAAATATACTCATAAGATGGACATTTAGGGTAAAAATTATAAACATTTCTCAATATTTTTTGGCCTCAAAATCAAATGAAATTTTACCTTCCAGCAATTCCCGAGGTTCTCTCACTGTTCCTATGTTCTTTTTTTTTATTTCAACTTAGCTTTTTGATAAGGTTTTTAGCCATTTGTTCTGTACAGACTTTCTCATAGAAGATGTCTGTTTTTTTTAATATACAAAAATTATCATAGAATGACCATAAAAATAACTCTAAAACTATATACAAAGGAAAAAAAAAAAATTAAACTTTCATATAAAACAACCCATATTCTTCTAAATGCTTTCATTTGATCAGGAGAGGTGTTTGTTTGTAAGCCTTTTTACGGTACTCATATGTCTCAGCTAAATTGATCGTTAAATAATCCTTTCATTACTACCTCTGAAAGATCGATGCAATTTACTATCACTCAGGTTCCTGATCAGGTGTGAGGTCATGAATAGGAAACGTAGGTGTTTTAAGAAATTGAGAGTGGCTTTATTGTCTACCAAGATGTTTTCCCATACCGCACTACCTTTTCTCGAAACATTCAGCGTGGAGATTTGTGGAGGTAACATATCTTCACATGTGCTGCACTTCCCTTCCTTCTTTCGACTAGATGGACTTGGCCGGCATCGTAATTGGTACATTTAAAAGTGGGAGATTCTCAAAAAGGTACGGTGAGATTGTAAGACTTGTTTCCAGCACCTTTCATTTGGTTCATTGTATAATATTGATTATCTCGAACCAATCACGGAGTGCAACCATTATGCCATCGTCCAGGAGGGGTCGTAGGTGGACCGTAGTTGATAGCAAGCTCAAACAAAGCTCAAGCCCAAAAGGTTTCGGTTGAAACGGACGCCTACTATCCACAATAATCATAAGCATTTAAAGAAGAAAATAATAACAAGTATCCTTTACTTTATTACTTTTCACTTTGATTGTTGAAAAATAGTTCATGTCGTTCCAGTTTTTTTTCCTGATATGAAGTATTCCTCAAGAAACTAATTTAATTTTCATTTTCATTTATTCCCCCTTATTCTGCGCCGCGCGTGAGGTGACGATAGTCGAATCACCTTAGTCACCCGATTCCTGTAGTCGCTTTAGGTGAGAAGCTTCTTTTAGAATGAAGTTTTTGAGTTCTTATCCTAATCTAGTAGTCAGCTGGGCATGAAACTCTGTCACATCGGCTTCGGGAATTAGGTGAGAAGACTCACGTGACTCCAACTCAACTCGACTATCGTCACCTCACGCGCGGCGAAAAATAAGGGGGATTGTTTCCTGTTCTTCTAAATGCTCAACTCCACATTCAAAAGGGTTTTGCTGAATTACACAAGGTCACAAGATCACAAAATTCACTTATTTCCAAGGACCAAACCTAAGAGCTGCATGATTACCCTTTTTAAACTGACAATACTTCAAAAAGCTTCATTTTGTGTTGAAGTGTTTCAATACTATATATAAGTCCTTTAGTTTTACCAAAATTTATTTACTTTCTTTACTTGATACAATTAACCGTCTTTGTGTCAAAACTTTTCGATTGATATTTTTTTAGTAATTTTTATACAAATAACAGCAGTTATAAAAATAATTGGTTTCGATTTTGTGATAATTGAAATAGGATAGAGCAAACGATGGAGTCGATATGGGTGGAAATTACCGAACAGCCCCAGCAAAACGCCACTCGTTATCGGTACAAGTGCGAGGGAAAGTGTGCTGGTTCGATACCCGGTGTGAACAATACCGAGCACCGGAAGTCCTTTCCGACGATTAAGGTGCACGGATTCACGGGAAAAGCAACGGTGACGGTGTCCTGTGTAATGGCCAGCTATCCTCATCGCGTCCATCCGCATGGCGTTGTGGGAAAGAACTGCAAACAGGGCATCTACAAGGCCGTTATCGAGGATTGCCGAATGAGCGTGGCTTTCAGCAATCTCGGAATTCGATGCATTCGGAGGAAAGCAATCCCCGAGGCGCTTCTGAAGCGACAACAACTTGGCGTCGATCCTTATGGCGGTATATTTTTCACCAAGTCTTCTAGTGATTATTTTATAACAATTTTTTTTTATTGCAACAGGTGGCTACAATCATGCCGATTCGATCACGAACAAAGATCTTAGCAGCATTCGGTTGTGTTTCGAAGTGGTTCTGGAAACTAAGAACGGATTTACGCATCGACTCCAGCCGGTCGTTTCTGACGTTATCTACGATAAGAAAACTCTTGATAAGCTGGTTATCTGTGAGCTGAGTCGCTTCAGTTCACCCGTCCGTGGTGGAAAGTTGATCATAATGACGTGTGAGAAAATCAGCAAAACCGACATAGGGATTCGATTCTTTGAGCAATCGGCCGATGGCAGACAAATCTGGCAGGATTTTGGCATTTTCCAACCGACTAATGTTCACAAAAAACTTGCAATTGCCTTCCGTACTCCACCGTATGCTCACGCTGGAATAACTAAGCCTGTTAAGGTGAGTATCATACCCAAGCTGTCTTTAAGTGATTGTTATATTTGATTTTGAGATAGTTTTTAATAACAATATATTTCAATTTGCGCTTGTTTTAGGTGCAAGTTCAGCTGTTTAGACCATCAGATGGCTTGGAAAGTAAAGCAGTGTCATTTGAATACTATCCAAATAGAAGTAAGTATCTTCAAATGTGGAAGATAATGATGAAGACCTAATGTGTACATACTTATCAGTTTCAATTAGTAAATTTTCGAGGTTTAGTTACCTCGAATAATAGTTTCGCTAATAACTTAATTAAGGTACTTTATTTTTTTTCAGCTTATACTAACTCGCCCAACGATCAGGTCACATTTCTCCCAGACCTTAAAGAAATATGCGAAGATTTACCCAGTTTAGACCAATATCTGGCCATCAAAACAGATGCCGTTCAATCAATGGATACTTCCAGCTTCGATGACGGTATTCCCAATGAAAGCACGCTCAGTGCTACACCAGAAGTAGATTCGGAGGAAGAAGAGAATCAAACCTGGTATAAGCTGTGACGCTGAATTATCGATCAACGAAGTTCCGAAAATTGAATCGATGTTCACATTATCACAGATGTTCTCAATGATTTAGACCAGTGTAAGGAATATTAGGTTGTGGGATATTATTTAATTCAGTTGTTAAGTTTCAATTACCGCAAATTCTACAATTTAGATCAACTTGTTCGTTAACGTCACTTCGTTCGCTGCACACACATAATTTTATAAACTATGAACACTGCCATCACCTAAATTATTACCAAAAAAACCTTTTCGAATTCCATTATTTTGTTTCTTAAAGAAACGTCATTCATTTGTTCCATATATCCTGTTATGTTATTTATGTTAAGTTTAAAAATAAATAAAAAGTTTAAGTATACCAATACAATCTGTGTGCCGTATTCATGTTCTCTCCTACGTGCTCGGGTGCCAAAGAACAGAAAGAGACCACGTGTATCACATTAATCAAGCGAGCGGCCATTTTTGTTCGACCTCGATTGCTTTTGTTCGCGCCAATGTTCACGTTCATCAAAGTAAGGTGACAAGACAGCGGCGACGACGACGTCAGCTGGTTATCAAGAAGGCCACCATTGAGCGATGCGCTACTCGCCTACTGTATGGGCGGAGTTTATTTGTAGGTAGGTACCTACTTTGAAAGTCATCACTGTCCCTTTGTTATGTTTGGTTTATGCTCGTGAATTTCTAGATCTTAGAACTGTGAGCTGTGGATGGTCTTCGTGGCTGCGTGTTAAAATTAGAGTTAAGATCACGAGGCCATGTGTTTCAAGTTATAGAACTTCAGTCTATTTCAAAATAGTCCACTTGGTTGAAATTCCCTCATCGATGATTTTTTTTAATTTGACAGCTTTCCTATCCTCAAATCGCAAGTGAATAGACTGTGTATTCCATCGCCGAAGTTGATGAAAACATTTCTAGAGACAATGTGTTTGGTAAATCAAGCTATTCCTGTTAAATAAATGATTAATCCTCATTAGAAAGTAATTTATATTCGTTGATTTTTGTGGTGGAAACAGTGGAATATTCATCTGTCAAAACTATTCGGTTGTTGAGACCACAACTCATCGGTGACGATTGGAGACGATTCCTGACGCAATTCATGACGATCACGACTCAGGTTGAAGTAAAAGTCACGTGTAGAGGTGCTTACTCTTGACTGCCCACCAACTTTGCATTAACAGGCTTAAACTGCCTGAACGTTAGCTCTAATCTGCATGCGTACATTTTTACTACAAAAACGAGTTTTTTTCGCTGGTTGAGCTACTAAATTACTAATCTTACGCTATGTTTCTGTGCTAGTATTAGTTTAGCAAAACAAAAAGAAATTAAAATATGTTGTCATGAATGATTTGTTATCGATGATAAGTCATAATCGATATTTTGCAGGACAGCACAACGTGTGAGAAAATAACGAAAATCCCCGTTGGGAGTGTACAATTCTTCCAGCTAAACAACATTGATTTAGCTTCATGAAAAACAGTGTTCAAATCTAGGAATAGGAGGCTCGCCATCGATGTTCACATGATGGGTTTTTTTTAGCTGTTGTTAACAAACCTTAGAAGTCATAGTGAGTCATGAATGAGAAATGTTCTGATTTATTCCATTATTCAGACGGATGGTAGCCTTCTAGGATTTTAACAAAAAAGGTGAAAAGATTACATGTAATTCCTTATCAGTTCAAATGATCCGAATTTTTTTTCCTGGTCTGGGGTAATTAAATTGAACGATTTATTACTCAAGCAAAAGTAAGAAGATTCTTTCAATCGTACAGTTAAAGATCAGTATACGCTAAGCTGGCGGTGTGAGTTGTATTCCTAATGGTATTCCATCTACCTGGCTGAATTATCTGTAGACAGAATGTTTTGATGTCAACTCCGACAAACGCCACAACCAGTTTTCGAGCCAGCTTCTCGGAATCAGCTGGCGGTTTGATGACGTAGAATTCGAACCAACTTTTACTAGGTGTGATGCATTAGTTGTAGAATCTTGTAGTTGTGGGCACTTTCTAGACATCTCATTGCAGGCAATAGCTAGCTTTATCGAGTTTCGATGCAAATTGTCGCATTCGATTTAACCTTGAGTAGAACATGTAATGCGAAAAGTCCATTGCCCTGTTGAGGATATAGCGGCGTAAACACAAAAAGTGATGACGGGTTAAACTCTAGGAAATCACTATAGGGGGCTTTTTCTCACACCTGCCTTCGGCTGTCGGTGGCTTGTTAGGCTTTGCTTAATATTGTTGTCACTCTGCATTAGTTGAAAACGTTCCCTCAAATCAAGGTAGAAATAGTTGAAACGTGATAAAAACAAGGTGAAACATGAAAAAATTCCTTGACTTTTTCGAAGTCCTGTTTGCTTGCTAAAGTAACATTTCTTACGTTAAGTTGGACGTTCGCATTATGATTTTTTTGACATGTTTTCCTTTTGAATTTTGATGAATGTATTTCTTTCTACTCATAAGTTAGTATTGTCTCTTCCAACTCCAATAACGAAAATTCGGTTAAATAAAGGTTGCCAGAATTTTTTCAGCACGTATACGGCCCGGACAAATCCATGCTATTTTATATTAAAACCTGGCAAAATCCGGGCATTTCATTTCAAAATTGTTGATCAATATCCGGGCAAATGTGGTCAAAACCTAGGAATTACTCATCAAAGATAAAAATTTATCAGAAGATTTTAAATCGTATTTTAGGATTTCAAAAAAAAACCTTTCATGATTATTTTTATGTAAAGAAAATTATTTTGGACCCATAAGTTAAAAAATTACAACACAATTTGCTCTTTTTAGTTTATTTAGGAATGAGAATGAGAATAAACCCGGGCAAAATCCGGACTTTTCCAATGAATTCCGGGCAATCAGTCCGGAATTTACCAAATTTTTTAGTAAGTATCCGGGCAAACCCGGATATAACCAGGAAATCTGGCAATCTTAGGTTAAATACACCTGTTAACTCCGTTTTCCTGGAAAATAACGTCATTATGGTATCCAAAGGCTTTAACAGAATTAATTTCTTAAAGCTATCGATCCCTTCTTTAGTTCATTTATTTTTATACTAGCAGACCCGGTAAACTTCGTCTTACCATGTTAAACTTTGTCGTATTTTCCATATTTTCCTCGCTGATTAACTATGAAAAAGTTGTCAGTCGTCTCGCTTTTATAAACATGTTCTAGGTTTCTTTTTGTCTTTTCAATTAACTGGGCGCAGTAGGCGTTGATCCCAAAAGCAACGCACGCGTTTTCCTGCACTCCTGAAAGTTATTAAATTTATTGTTTTTCAAGTGAAAAGATACACGGGATTTGAGGCAAAAATTACCATACCCGGGATTGATCAGCACAAGATGACGTTAAAGGATTTGATCAAAAAGGAGGTTATTTTGTTTTATATTGCTTTTGATTTTGCATATCCTCGGTCACGGCGGTTCAGTTTCGTGATTATTCTTCGATGACTCTAGTTTCTCCAGCTAGGTGTTAGTTTGTTTAAAATAAGTGTCGAACTGGAAGATTTTGGGAAGTAAACGAACAGAAAATAACTGAACAAGGAGTGTTTGTGAACGAAGCAAAATGATGGGAAACTATAGCAAAATGAAAATAATTTGTTTTATTTTGTTCCTACGTCGTTTGCATCTGAATGGTGGCGAACTACTTTGATTGTAAAGTGGATGAATGGGATGAAATGGAAGTTTAGAATAAGAAGGACGGAAAAAGGAGCACACAAGGAAACGCGTAGTACGGGGAAGTTTAGGGGGCTAGGCTTGGCCCGACACCAAAAAGAGTACATTGAGATCATTTACCCAGAAAGTCAGGATAAACGATATACAGTAGAAACCCGCTTATCCGAACCCCGGTTTCTGAGCTCCCGCATTATCCAAGCCATCATGGTATTCAAAACAGAAGGAAAAGAAAGTACATGTTTCGTTTTATCTGAGGAGGCCCCTACTAACTCGGATAAGCGGGGTTTTACTGTAATTGAAACCGAGATATTTAATTGAATTTGTTGAGCTGACGAAAAAGTTAAATTTTTCGAAGATAAGCAGTATTAGATCTTATGCTCACAAACCTCAAAAATGACATTACAAAAAATCCAATTCAAAGAGTTTTTTGACGTTTACATTTCCTTCACAATCTTTTTTTTGAGATTTGTGCGCATTTAAGCATATTACCTGAATCGTGTACATATTTATTACTATTTCCATACTTAAGGGCGCTTATCGCGCTCACTTTCTTACGACTAAAAATGCATGTTAATGAAAACAAAATGTTACATTTATTTGTTGTAAGCTGTATTCCTTTCGTAGTTTTTGCATAAGATGTGAAACAACTTCATAAAATGGAAGAAATACGTTGATTGTTCTGATCAAATGTCTCTCAACAAAAAAAAAGAGTACATTTGGTAAGATTTCACAAAAAGAAGAGTACGCCAATTTCTCGATCGAAAAAGAGTACATGTACTCTTAAAAGAGTACGTATGGTATCCCTAGGCTAGGCTAGGCTTGTGGGGGTACAGTGGGGATTTTTGATCAAAAAAAGGTACCTATTACTGTGACGATCGCCTAAACAGTATTAAATTCTGGTTAGCTATCATTTCTTATGCAAAAAACACGAGAAATCGAATGGTCTACACCGCTTTCTGATTAGAAGACGCTGAACGTCTCATTTAGCCCGATTTCCCTTATTTTTTAGGGTGTAAAGTTAAAATTCTGATTGTAGCAATCTACCTTGCAACAATAATGTCATGAAAACCATACTTTTTGACGTAAACATGTCGGCTGAATCGATTGGTATACTCCAATTTTTGTTTTAACTACGACAAGCGGTTCATTTTGCCTCTTTTCTTCTTGAAATAAGAAATTTTTCAAAGAAATGCAGTCAAACAAAGTATAACCCAACAGTTTTTAATCATGAATGATAATTTTTTGTAGATTTATTCATCCTCTAGCTTACCGTGTCTTTTTTTGCACTAGAATGAATTGAAACGGCTAAATATCCCCAACTTCTCCAAGCTTTTTTAATTTTTCGCATAAATTTCACTGTAACAATCGAGCAATTCACATTCCAAATACAAAAACCATGTGACTAAGTGTAAAATTTGTCGCTGAATCGAATTGTGTACACCGCTTAGTGCTCAGCTTACGAGAATAGCCACAATCACCCCGTTTTCCCCTAAAATCGAGCGAACTGTTGAAAAAAATCATTATAACAAATGAGATTATTACATATGATCAAAAATTGTAAAAAAAGCATAGCATCAAAAGCCGTTTGTCCCAAGTAAAGCAAAAAAAAAAGAACTGGAAAGCTCTCACCGGGATTTCTTGCCTCGACGTCCCTGCCGACTGCCATCCTCCGTTTTATGGCATCTATGTTTGCTCGGACGTCTAACTTTTCCTGCCACAAATCGCTCGAACACATTATAATTTCATTCCGCACATTAGTTCTTATGACACGACGAAATAAATTAGAGCTTTCTTGCAAATTCCACTACAATTTATTCCAAAAACCACTAAAAGTTGAACTGTTAAGGAGAAAAAAATCACCAGCAACGAAGAGACAGAAAAACGCGTCCGCACCCGGGCAAAGCCTACTTGGAACTCTTTAACTATATACTATTCAAATTTGATAAAAAGCAATTCTAATGTCTACAGAATAATCTTAAAATAAAAATAATCTCGTGAGCATCTGTTCAGGCATTTTGGAGGGGTAAACATACTAACACCGTTAAACGACAATCCCATATAATATATAGACAGGACACCTCTTCAAAAAACGGTTAGATAATTCTTTAAATAATCTCATGACATCAAACACTTTATTTTGTGTCAAATTTGAGCAAAATCGTTTGAAAATCATTCGAGTTCTGTTACATTTTACAATGAATTTGTAATGGACCCTCTCCCTTTTTCCAACAAAGGGATTTTTTATACAATTACTAATCCAAACATAACAAAAGCTGTCAACCATCATAATAAACTATTTAATTATGTTTAAATATGGGTGTGTAAGAAATTTGTTGAAAATCATTGGTAAATTCATCATTTTTATGGAAGCCCTCCCGTTCTCATGCCGGAGATTCTGAAACTATTGTAGAAACCATCCTCGGTCCCGGAAACGGTCATATGCCGAATTTAACGTTGATCAGTCCAGTATTTTCTGAATCTATAGGGAACAGACAGATAAACATTAATTTTTATATATCTAGATTTTCTTTTCTATCTCTATTCAAATAACAAAAGCAAAAAAAAAACAATTTTACTTAACTTACTTAATGATCCCGCGCCGATCCTCCGGTGCATAGGGCCGTGGTAAAAGACCTCCACTGTTGACGATCCGGAGCCAGCGTCTTCACCTGGTCCCAGTCAAGATTCTCGTCGACAGTTCGGATTTCAGCGGCTAGGCTTCGCCGCCACGAGTTTCTGGGCCTGCCTCTTCTTCGATGACCTTCTGGATTCCAGTCAAGCGCCTCTCTGCAAATCTCGTCTTCATCTTTTCGCAGCGTGTGCCCAATCCATCTCCACTTACGTTCCCGAATCTCGATTTCTAGCGCCCTTTGATGACACCGGCGATGTAGTTCCTCATTCGAGATCCAGTTGCCAGGCCACCAAGCGCGGATGATGTTCCGCAGGCAGCAGCGGTTTACAAATACTTGCAGTTTTCGCGTCGTTACCGCATATGTGCACCAAGTTTCGCACCCGTACAGCAATACGGATTTGACGTTTGAGTTGAAGATTCTTATTTTTGTTCGTAGAGAGATCTGGCGTGACCGCCAGATGTTTCGGAGACTCGCAAACGCAAATCGGGCCTTTCTGATCCGGGTTTCGATGTCTTTCCTGGTACCACCATCAGGCGTTATCTGGCTACCAAGATACTGGAAGCACTCCACTTTCTCAACTTGTTGCCCAGCTACCATGAAACTGGAGGGATTTCCTGTGTTGATTTCCATCGACTTGATCTTTCCGACATTGACTTTGAGACCTGCTGCCTTGGAGCTTTCGGTGAGTGTGTGGGTTATACAGAACACTACTAATACCCTGTGCATATATGAGCACCCTTTCCTCTAACTCGCTATTCGTGGTTATGCATCACTATTACAACAGACCTCATTTGTGGCCACCCGGTCAGCAGTCAGCTGAATATCAGCTTGGCATAATGTGGTTTCCACAATGGCGATCCTTCCAGGAGCCAAATTTTTGGGCCAACTATTGAGTTTAAAAAAATTGTTTGTAAACAATGGTTATTCCAAATTCAATCCTAATACATAATTTAATATTACAAAATTGTATACGAAGCGAAACTATTTGGTTGCATGTAAAGCGAACTCAAATAGTTGCGCATGAGGCGAGCCTTATTGGCAGCGCATGTCGTGCATAAGTAGCTGCGCGTTTAGCGAACCTCAGTGGTTGCGCATGAAGCGAGCCTGAATGGCTGCGTTCTAAGCGAGTCTGAATGGCTGCACATGGAGCGAGCCCTAATGGCTGCGCATGTAGCGAGCATAAGTAGCTGCGTGTTTAGCGAACCTCAGTGGTTGCGCATGAAGCGAGCCTGAATGGCTGCGTTCTAAGCAAGTCTGAATGGCTGCGCATGTAGCGAGCTTGAGTAGCTGCGCGTTAAGCGAACCCGAGTGGTTGCGCAATGAGCGAGCACAAGTAGCTGCGCGTTGAGCGAACCTCATTGGTTGCGCATAAAGCGAGCCTGAATAGCTGCGCATGTAGCGAGCTTGACTAGCTGACTAGCTTGAATAGCATGAAGCGAACCCGAGTTGTTTCGCATTAAGTGAGCTTGAGTAGCCGTGCGTTAAGCGAACCCAAGCGGCTGCGCTGCGCATGAAGCAAGCCTGAATGGCTGCGCATGTGGCGAGCTGCAGTAGTTGCGCGTTGAGCAAACCCAAGTTGTTGGGCATTTAGCACGCTTGAATGGTTTATCAAGCCCGAGCGGTTGTGCATTGAGCGAGCCTGAGAGGTCATGAAGTGCCGAGAGTGTTTGTGCGTTAAGTGATCAGTGACGATTTAGCTTAAATTGATAAGCGCGTTGAAGTGGCTGTGCAACAAATGAGCGAAGTAGAGATAGAGATGCTGCGTAGCAAGCTAGCTTGAATGACTGCGCTAGACCGAAATTGAGCTACGTGATGCTGCGTTTTTGCACAATAAGCGAGTCTTGAAAAAAGGAGGTGACGCGAATCTGAACGTCAAAATCTGCAATATAAAAGAACTGCAACTGGTTGTTCAACATGCTAATACCAAATACTCGGTTGAATGTGGCCGAAACTGAACAAACATCCGTTGGTTAATAGTTGAGTATTTTATAATAAAGGTTTCATTCCGAGCATGATAGGATACTTTGTTCGGCCCATTCAAACTTAAATGTGCATGGTTTGTGATGGTCGCTCGATCATTTGTCCTATGTGTTCCTCAAAGTAATGATCTTCCGAAGACGAAATAGGTTGTTCGTTAAATGAAGCTATCGTCAATGTTGCCAGCGTCGAGCTCATGCCGGCAAGAAAGCGCTATGCAGAAATGCCAGAATCCAGAATGAAAGTTCACGACTGTGGATCGTTAGCTGGCACTGTTCTATTCCAGTTGTTCCGACTAAGGACTGCGTTATTTAAGTAATTTCTGAAGCCCATTGACGATCCATTCGATAATTCACATTGATTATAGCTGCACATCATGATCACCATGGCAAGCAATCATGGTTTGTTATTCCCTTTGCTCCGTAGGGTAAAGGAGAAACAACTAGTGCAGTGGTCGAAGCTTGGATGGACACCTTCGACATTGGTGAACTTCTCCTTGTATTGCAACCACCAGTTTTTTTCAGTTTTATTTTTGTTTTTGGGAGAGGAGGGTGAATGTGTGGGTTATACAGAACACTACTAATACCCTGTGCATATATGAGCACCCTTTCCTCTAACTCGCTATTCGTGGTTATGCATCACTATTACAACAGACCTCATTTGTGGCCACCCGGTCAGCAGTCAGCTGAATATCAGCTTGGCATAATGTGGTTTCCACAGTGAGGTCGTCGAGTTTGCTCTGCATGTCCGGTTGTGTTTGGGCGAGCAAAACAATATCGTCAGCCAGGTCAAGGTCGTTCAGTTGCTCCATTGTTAAAGGATTCCACGGCAATCCTCGGTTCGGTGCACAGTCGATCGATCCAGTCAGAATCCATCCATTACGATGAGGAAAAGTAGCGGTGATAAGATACATCCTTGTCTCACTCCAGCAGTTACCGGGATTGGTTCGGACAAGACACCATCGTGCAAGACCTTGCACGAAAATGCCTCGTATTGTGCTTCGATGAGATGGACTAGTTTCTCTGGGACCCCTCGTCGCCTTAGAGCCGCCCAGATGTTTTCATGATTAAGTCGGTCGAATGCTTTTTCGAAATCAACGAACACCAGCAGAAGAGAGTCCTGGAATTCGTTGATTTGTTCCAGTATGATTCGTAGCGTTGTGATGTGGTCCACACATGATCGTCCGGATCGGAATCCAGCTTGTTGCCGTCGGAGTGTAGCGTCGATTTTCTCCTGGATCCTGTTCAGGATCACTTTGCAGTGTACTTTGAGGGTTGTACAGATCAACGTTATGCCTCGCCAGTTACCGCACTCTGTCAGGTCTCCTTTCTTCGGGACCTTTACGAGGATACCCTGCATCCAGTCGGCCGGGAATGTTGCAGTATCCCAGATGTCAGCGAAAAGACGGTGCAACATTTGTGCTGATAGGGCAGGGTCGGCTTTCAGCATTTCAGCAGGGATGCAATCGATCCCAGGTGCTTTGTTGGATTTCATGTTTTTGATTGGCGCTTCTATTTCAGCCAGCGAGGGCGCTTCCGAGTTGACGCCATTTATGCGACTTACTGTTGGCGCTTCAAGCTGCGGGTTCTGTTGGCCATCGCTATTCGTGACTCGGAAGAGTTGTTCGAAGTGCTCAGTCCATCGTTTGAGCTGATCTGTTCGATCGGTCAATAACTGACCTGCTCGGTCTTTCAGCGGCATTCTTGCATTAGTCCTTGCACCACTGAGGCGGCGAGAAATGTCATAAAGTAATCGGATATCTCCATTGGCGGCGGCTCTTTCCCCCTCTTCGGCTAGGGAGTTTGTCCAGGCTCTCTTGTCTCGTCTACAAGCTCGTTTAACTGCCTTTTCCAGCTCCGCATATCGTAAGCGGGCGGCTGCTTTGGCTGACCCGGTACATGCCTGCTCAATTCCGACTTTCGCCTTTCTCCGATCATCAACCATCCTCCAAGTTTCATCCGACATCCATTCACTTCTTCTTCCACAAACTTTACCGAGAGTACCATGGCTCGTCGTGATAAAGGCATTCTTGATTCCACACCACTGTTCTTCGACTGTTCCGTCTGTCGGCAGCTCCGAGGCTCGGGATTCTAGCTGTTCAACGTATGCCCTTTTCACCTCTGGATTCTCCAACCGGCGGACGTCGTATCGACACCCGACTTTCTCCTCGCGCCGTTGGACACGCGCAACTCTCAGTCGTATCTCGCCAAGGACGATGTGATGGTCAGATGCAATGTCTGCGCTTCGCTTGTTGCGGACATCAAGAAGGCTCCTTCTCCATTTTCGGCTGATGCAGATGTGGTCAATTTGATTTTCTGTTCGGCCATCTCGGAATACCCAAGTGACCTTATGTGCTGGTCGATGGGGGAAGAGCGATCCACCGATCACCATGTTATTATTGCCACAAAATTCTACAAACAGCTCTCCGTTTTCGCTCATCTGTCCTAGGCCATGGCGCCCCATGATGCGCTCAAGATCTTGATTGTCGGAGCCAATCTTTGCGTTGAAGTCGGCCAAATGGATTTGAATGTCACACTTCGGAATTCTCTCTACCACGCTGTTCAGTTGACTGTAAAACTGCTCTTTCTCCTGCAAATCGGCAACGTCAGTTGGCGCATAACACTGGACCATTGTAAGGTTTCTAACCCGTGTTCTAATTCTGGCTACGATTATTCTTTCGTTTATCGGTTCCCATCTAATGAGGGCCGCGTAGGCCTGCGGGCTTAACAGGAAACCAACTCCTCGTTCCCGAGTAGCATGTTCTCCTCGTATGCCAGAGTAAAGCAGTACTTGCCCGGACTGTGTCTTGTGTTCTCCAGTGTTAGGTCAACGGACTTCGCTCAGTCCCAATATCTCTAGCTTGAGGCGGCTAGCTTCTCTAGCAAGTTGAGCCAGCTTGCCTTGTTGAGCAAGGGTTAAAACATTCCAAGTTCCAATTCGTGTCCGTGTTTTCATGCTAAAAGTCGTCGCCAAAGTTCCAGATCGGTCATTTCTTTCGGATTCCGTAACAAGTTATGAATCGGGAGCAGTAGGTTGTTAGCCTAAAGTCCCTATCCCGCGATGGGGCTGCCATCTTGGACTTAGCTGGCGGGAGCCGCATTTCATAAATTCAGCCGCTTGCTGCAAGACAGACGCTGTTTGAGCCGCCCCTGACCTGGAGAACAGACGCTCGATTGTTGTTGCACGCCGCCCCTGACCTGGGGAACAGACGCGTGCGGCCACCTTCTCAGTCTGCATGCGACCAAAGCATCCACCGGGGTTGGGTACCCGATCTCCGCTTAGGTTACTCGCACCCCAGCCGGCACCGCGGGGAGGTAGAGATATGAGTTGTGAATAAGAGGTGATATGACCACTATGGGGTCTCGTGTTGCACATTATCCACCGTTTACCAGACAAAAAAAACAATTGTAAATACAAAAATGATCCTCAGTTTAGTAAGTTCAAAATGCTGTATTATTACAGCTAGTTTTTCTGTTCTCACTTCCTGCTCCAAAAATACTACGTTTACAATTTTAAAAATTTAAACTTGTTAAATTAAAATTATGCTTTCGATCTTCAAATACGCAATCTGTCGTCCTTTTCTGCCAAAGATCAATGAAAACCGAAAAACTAATTGAAATACGGGAAACCACCAGCCATCAATTGTTACTTAATGCCAAATTCACCTGCATAAATAATCCTTACTTTCAGTGAGAGATCATCTCGTAGAAATGTGCAACCGTAAACAACTTATTCATGGTGATTCAGAATGATCGTGCTGCTTTCGGCTCAGGATTTAGAAGTCACTGTCAGTTCTCACTGGCTAGTTGAATCGATCGGACGGCAGTTTGTCGAGTACCTACCTGTCAACCTCCAACCAACAGCGGCGGGTATTGCAGAGGCGTGACGTGACTCATACATCTCAGTAGATATGCAACCCCTGTATCACGGTAAATGTTGTGACAGTTTTAAATGTTAAAAAAAGTTTTGCTACTGTTTCAAGTAGCCGTGAAAAATTTTTCCAGTGATAATTCTTCTTAAAATCGAATGAGTCATATTGAATTATGTTTGAAAATTCAACAAACAGTGATTGGTGTTGTGAACAGTAGAAAACTTGGAATTATCTTTCAAGAATTAGAGAAAGCGAAGACTAGATGTTTCTGAAAAGAAATATTCGGATATGAACATCAGTGAAAAGTGGTGAACATTCAATGAAGCGCCTTGTTGTTACCTCCAATTGAAGAAGTGTAATTTAAAAACGATTGATTAATACTGGTCGTTAGGAGAATTTCACAGAAATTTAACACTTTAGTAGTTCTTTCATTTTACAACTTTCTTGGTCGCTAACCGTGGTCTAGAGGAAGCGTTCAATCTTCTAAGCCAGAGGCCATGAGTATTCTTCCTGTGGGCTAGTGGTTTTAGCGTTTACAAGATGCAAGCCATTATATTCTCGAAAGATGTACGATAAGGTTAAGTAATTAGATCTCTTCAAATAAATATAAAGGTTCACTGAGATTCCATTTGTGTCTGTTCGTTTTTCTTTTCAAACATTATATTTTATTTCGTGGAAATATACTAAGGTGAAGTAATAAAATGTGAAATTGAAAATAGGAAGCGTTGAAAGCGTCTATTTGTTTCATGTTAATTTGTTCAATGGAAAAATGTTAATTGAATAACCAATCCCTTTATCGGGAACCGACTGCACGCGTGAGAAACAGGTCGTTCAATCATAGTCTGCAGAGTAGGCATCCAATAAAATTCTGTGATGAGATCGTCTAACTAAATGGATGTTTTCACCCGAAACGCGTTAGAGAAAAAAAAACATTGCATTAGGCCGCTTCCAGAAGTCAGCCATAAAGTATCGCCAAACAGATTAACTTTAAAAAAAATCTAGCTAGCCTTGCGTTTCGATTAACGCGTTCCGTGCTAGAGATTTTAGCAGCACGCAAGGCAAGTAGCGATCTTTGTGTTTGGTGACAATCGCAGTAGGCCGGTCACTGCTTCCTGGAATATGAAGACAGAAAACTCGTTTCCCCCTCTGGGTTGTTGTTCGTAAGCCGGGGCAAGCCAGTGGTTCGGGTAGTAGCTTGGACCTGCTTAAATTTACCGGAAATAGCATCGATAAATTCACGCTAAACATTTTCTAGATGCCGTGGTAGTGCTGCAGATGTGCACAGTGACAAATGATGCTGACCAAACGACTCCTCGTAATTGAGTCCATTAATCACTTGTTCCTATTCTATGTTAGTCCTAGTTAAGTTTTTGCTTGAAACATTCAGTTAGAAACTAGAAAAGCTTAAAAAATCTCATGAGCTTATTGAAAAATAACTATGAAGGATTCTGAGCAATTTGGTTCTCAATGTGTACACAGATGTAGGGGAACTTGCCGTTGCCAAGACAAGAATATTGTATTCATAACCCAATATCCCAATAGACACATTCTACCGTGACGTAAAATCACTTTTTTATAAATTTTCGCTCTGTTTTCATTCTAGGGGCCAATCAAATGGCTTTAGAATAATAAACGGTCAAAAATTGATCGTTCAAGAATGTGATCGTTTTTTTTGTGACGTGAAAACTGGGTAGTAGTGTATAAAGTTTCACTTTTGGTCGAACGAAAAAACAGATTTGCAGATTGCAGATTTTCAAAATGAGATTTAGATACCCGGGTTTTGATTTGAAATTTTGTATGGAAAATGTTTTTCTTGAATATTTTTTTCTCACGCAATGCAGATGAAGTTCCAGTTCCGAAGAGGGCGAAGCGGTAGGAGCGAGAAAATGATTTTAATGCCCCAAACAGACTTTTCTTATTTTCACGGGAAGAAACTTGTAACCTTTTAATATTGGGATAATTTCTAACTGCGCGACAGTAGCCTACCACTCACTAATTTTGTTGAAAAGTTTAATAGTAGGGTAGGTGTACCCTCCTCCGTCGTATCCCTCTGATTCGTCGCAATTCAAGAATGCATGTTTCAGAGCCGAAAAATCACTTTCCACTTTAACTGGCTACTTCACATGATAAACTTAAGCTTGTGAATTTATTTTCTATCACAAATTTGTCACTTTTAAAACTTTTTCTTAATTTATTTGATATTGAAATCGCGAAGTGAATTGAATTATTGATGCACTCCGCCATATTGTAAAACGGGGGGACTGGCAACTTTGCCGCGTGTTTGTCGTGTTTCCGAAATCGGTGATATAAATTTACTTTTAACGTGTGAAATACGATGTATTTATTCCTATTGAATAGTTGTTCGGTTCTGTGATATTGTGAAGTGCGTGGAAAAAGTGAAATACTTATGAAATTATGTGATTTGATAATGTTTTCGCGTATTATGGCTTAGTTGAAAAATATTTCCGAAATGGCGTCGCGTTAAAGAAGTGTTCGGTGATTTGAAAGCTTTCGTTCAAAAAGCTTACGCTTCGCGTATTAAGAGACTTTATTCAACGAACGTTACAAACGAGTCACAGCGTTACACCATACTAATTTAACGAATATTGGTTTGTGTCTTCGCTAAACTACTCTCCCATGGTGTCCGTGGATATAGTGTGTTTCTTAAGGAGGATGTGACAAGAGATTGATGCAGCAAAATGAAAGCTGGTGAGATTGTTCCTTTTTTTCGTTTTCTTTTAGAACATGACTAGCTTTTCATATCAAAGCGGAAAAAATCGGAAGAATACACAATTGAAATTGAAATCATTGATTGTTTGGAAATTTAAAACATTGGATTTTGGTTATTCCTTTAAGGAATTTTTAAACTTCTAAAATTAAATAATTGGAATTTTTAGAAATTCATTCAATTGGAATTTTTTAAATCGTTTTATTTTTTTTGAAAACTAAGAAACATTCAAGAAATTTTATACTTAATATTTTTTGAAGCCAATTAATCTATTTCAGAAGATGAAAAAAAATCAATCATATGGAATTTGGATAGTAAGATAATTTTGAATATATTGAAGATTGCAAATTTAACAAAAGATTTTTTTTTTAATTTTGGAAACAAACTGAAATTTGGAAAATGAAATGAAATATTACTCGAATATTTGAAAATAATAACATTGGTAATTTATAAATATTTAAAAAAATTGGCTTTTTTTATTTAAAACTAAGGAATTAGTAAAATTTTCAAAATATGGAATGTGAAAATTGTGATTAAGGTGTTCTAGAATAATTAAACAAAATATTTCGATCAAATAACATTCTTAGGTAATTAATTGCTATTGCTTATAAATTTATAATACATTTTGGGGTATTGGGGGGTTCCATCCGGGCACCCAAATGAAGCGATTCTTGAGGAGAGCATTGGGCTACCTCACCAGCAAGGGATCGTGGATTGAGGGCGGGTCCGTCTCCCCACCCAGTGGAGCGCTTAGCTTTATAACGGCTCGAATCAAACGCTATATAATTTTAATTTGTTCTTTCGGTGGAGACAATTTTATCCCTTTCCTTACTTGGAAATGTAAGTGCCTCTGCTTACATTTCTTTTCCCTTGGAATAGTCCACTCAAAGTCATTTTGGAATTTCATAGTTGATGAATCTTGGACAAGTTACGAAGCAAAAGTTGCTCGCTACTACCGGCTGTGCCTTGCTAGCTGGGTGGTAGAAATACATACATACATACATACATACACTCCGCCATATTGTAAAACGAACTTAGTGATCCCCCCAACGTGTTTCTTTATTTTATCGCTTCCTGTCAATGCATATAACGATCAAAATCATAAAATTCGACAGAAAACTGTTGAAATAAAATTAGAAAAATGATTTCAAACTAAGCTGAACTATATAAATTTGTTAATATTCGATTGAAATCGAATCGCTCGGGCTCCATAATTCGTCGTAATTTTGCGACAGGAATAGGAAACCGTTTTGCAAGAATTGGAATTAGACCGGTTCATTTTTACTATTTTTTGCTGAACACAGTCGGACTCATAGAGAATGAACATAATGGATTTCTAAGTAATCACAACACAAAACAGTAATTTTGTTTATTTTGAAGCTAGGAACTTGATGCGCTGAGAGACAAGTGCAAAAAGTCTATTTATATTGATCAATTACTTGAATGTATTCAGCATTGCTTATAATGCATGGTTTCAAATGAACAAAGAATTGATGGATTTTTTAGCTTAGTGGTTGGTGTTTTACAAATTATTTACTAACAGTATCGTGCATAATTTAATAAACGTTTGAGTGCACGCAAGAATATCTCCAACTTTACACATTTCTAACGTTCAACTCCAATGAAATTGTTTCTTCAAAATTATTTCATATTTTAATATTTGATTATTTTTGGTTCTATTATCTGATGACACTAAACCTTTCTCAAGTGTTTGAAACTTGAGATACATCAATTATTTGAAAATTAGACTTTTTAAGCTTCTTGCATTCAAACTGCAATATCGCACATACGACCAAACGCTTTGCTCTACAGAATGGTCACTGAGAGATGCTTGAAAACTAAAACTAAAACTTCTCCAGTTTTCAGAAATTCTCTAAATGGGGATCAACTCGAGGAAAAAATTTCAATTCCTTGACCGAAAACCTCGATTTTTATTGAATCTTTACGATGCATGGAAAAATGATGAAAAAAATTCCCGTTGAAGGTCAAAATGACAAGAGAATTCGGATGAATGAATCATTTAAACTTTGAACTAAGAGTTCATGAGTCTCTGGTTTGGATCTCAATACAAGTTTGGATAAAAAATCGATAGATATGATTTTTTGTACATATAGTCGTTCAAAATTCAACAAAATCAAACCCGCTTATATTATGATTTCTACCATATAAGTTTTAATACTTGACTCATGTTTGTTGCATTTTTATAAATTCTCAGTGAATTTTCAACAAAAGATGTTTTGTCGTTTTTGACATATTACAATTTGATTGAAAAAAGTCGAAAAGTTTAATTTCAGTTGGATTACTCTACGTCATTTCCCAAAATTTTGAACCCAAACAACAAAATGTTAGAATAACGAAGCGTCAATTTCCGAAAAAACACATTTTTGCAAAAACTTTTTTCGCTCGCAAAAAAAACTTGAATAGATGAGCTGAACCAGTCTAATGCCCATTACACGCATCAACGCAGAGGTGCCAGGTGTCCTGATTTATCAGGATTTGTCCTGATTTTCGAGAGACTGTCCTGATTTTTCAAAAACTCTCGATTTGTCCTGATTTTTGAAAATGTGTCCCTAAAATGTCCTGATTTGTCCTGATTTTCAAAAAAACTTCTCAAATATGATCGGATTAGTAGTTAAACTATGAGAAAATCGAATATTTAGGTTATAAAATAGTTAAACCCATTTAACAGATGGTAATCTTCGGTTCAGATGATATTCAAATAATGTTTTTCGATATGAACTACCGGCTAGCCAACAAGCTGCGTACTGTTGTAGCATAAATCAAGGCGTTTACAGCACCTGTATTGCGCTTTTATTTATGCACTGTAAGCAGAAATCTTTATTATTTTCATGAATCAAGAGATGTCCTGAATAATCCTGATTTTTAACTTCGCGTTGTCCTGATTTTTGATGAAACCACCTGGCACCCCAGCATCAACGTGGCGTTGCTTTGTGTCGATATCGTTCGCCAGGGTTCCCACATGTATAAGAATACACATGTTGACAAAACGCAAGTGTGATTTTGCCTCTCCTCAAATGTCTTACTATTCAGTCTCATTGCGTAGAAAAACATTTAGTACTATTAAAAATGTTGATGTTCTTTAAATATATGCAGTTACTGTGTAAATTTGTGCCATGTAATTTGTGAAAAATGTCTGTTTGAATGTTATAAAATTTCATTTTACAGACAAATCCTGGATCATGGCAGCCCTGTCCGTTGGAGAGTGTGTTGGTACAAAATAAATTTGCAAGGTGGATTCAATTGGTGAGGTCTAATATTGTGCTGCATGCAATTGCCTTAGCCAAGCAATTGTACCTAGATGCAAAAACGCTACCTTGGGATTTCTTGGCAAGTCCATTTTATTGCGACTTAGATCTCATTCGAACATTGCAGTTATCCTGCGCGGTTGATCCGTGCGAAGTAAATAATCGCATTTGTATGAACCGCAACCGCAAAATTTCAAATCTATCCCTCATGAGGGAGGAATAGTTCGAGACAATTTCGGTAGAATTGAATAGAAGGTATAATACTTTACTGCCTGCAGATGCATTAGCCAAGCAATGGTAGACCTGTTTAGAATAAAGCTATCCTAGTTTCATAGCTTATTGCGACTGGTTACTCGAGAGAACTTCTTCTGTTATCCTGCGCGGTTGATCCGTTCGATGTAAGCTGATGCTAATTGCATGAACCGCAACCGCAAAATTTTAAATGTATTTCTGAAGAGGGTGGAATAAATTGAGACAATTCCGGTCTCCTTGTACGACGGAATTAGGAACCTGGTACGACAAGGGAGGAACTTGAATGAGAAAAATCAATCATAAATTGACTCAAAAGTACGTAATGGATTGATCTATTTCCTACATAGTTTCATAAAACAGTATTCGAAATAAAGTTTAATGAATAAATACCAGTTTCAAATCAACATGCAAGGCAATTCTATTGAATTAATGAAAAAAGCTTCCTTAAGCCGTTGTCTTAGGTACACTTACCCTAGATTCTTAAGGAGAAGTAGGCGATGGCTTGTTGTTGTGACACGTGTTCCTTTTTTTCGCTCCGTGTCGCAATGAAATTAAACTTTTGAAGTTTAAGTTCTTTGCAATTGTGAAACTGTGATTTTTTCTTGGGATTAATGGATAAAGCATAGTGACTAATAATTGTATGTTTCATTGTATGTGCCGACCTGATTTTCCGTGGTTTTCATCCACCCCCAGCAGTTGACATTGTTGAATGTTCAGCTGCAAGAAGAAACACATTTCCTACTTCAACACTTGGTCAATTCGTTCTATGATTCTTCTTATTCATTTTTTCTGAACTGATGTTCCAATCCTGGAGTTTTAACCTGAGCAGCGGGGAGCGCAGTGGGTTTTTATTTCTATTGCAGCTTATCATTTCAACTAAGGAAGTGAGATTCGCATAAGAATGCGCCAGAAATCTTCGTACAAATAAGACGATTCTTCAAATTATGTTGCGCTTTGGAACCTGACAGTTTGTTAATGTGCTCGTTTTATATTCGAATAATATGAATTTTTCTTCGTTATGATTCGTTTCTATAACGACACATTTAAATTGTTCGGGTTACTGTGTCAGTATAGATGGTTGGTTACAGTCACGAAGGATTGATTAATTATATCGATGGCCAAAACTTTCCCATTTCTCCCGCATAATGTTTTGGAAGAGTGAATTTAGTCTCTGATTAATTTCAAGAGTTAGTATAGGCGCTATATTCAAGGCCAACTCATCGGATTTTAAAATTGTTCATTAGTATGAGATAGAATTGCTAAAAGATTTTGTTATTGTTTTTTTTTTTTGAAAAAAACAGCACAGACACAGATTCTTTGTACCACACTCATACGTTTGAATTTTGATGATTCCGGAAACATTTTATGGAAATTAAAGCCCTCTCCTGTTCTGGAAAGGAAAAGGGGAATATTTAATTGAGTCCCATTTCTTCATAACTCGAGAACTTATAAAGAAAATGGTATCAAATGTGGATATTTATGTGGCGATAGATGCTTGTTGATCAGTTTTTTAATTTTTCATTTGAATGCCCTCATTTAGTTTTGCTTCATGGACGGATATAATCCCATATAAATTACTCACAAATCTGTAAAAGTTTCGCGATATTGTCGTTGAAATGAAACTAAACGACATTAAACTTGTAACCAGCATAACCTGTACTGCCTAGTTCAGTAGGGATCTTTGATAAAAGCGCGTACCATGCAAGGAAGTGCCTTAGTGAGCAACGAGGAGGACCACCTGACATTCCCTAGCGCACCACCAACCAGCGCGATTAGGTCAACGGGAGCGTATTTGGCGGATAGATGGTGCTGTACGCCTTGGTAGCACCATTACTAAAAATGACAAGAGGGCATGATGGGAGGAATCCATGGATGCACCACAAAGCCTTTGACCTGGATCGGGGTCAAAGACCGCATGCAAGATCCGCTTCATTTAGATGGAAGATCTTGACGAAGCCACACAATCCTGTGAACGCCATCAACCAGCTGCGAAGAGCGTTCGAACATCCAGGACCCCGATATTTGGCTTTGGAAAACCATCTCGCCGTGCCAGCGTCCGTCAACCAGTGCTGGCCGTTTAGGGCTCATTCCTTCGCGCCACCTTGGCAGCATCAGTTTACCCGTGCTGGCCATTGTAGGGCTTGAACCCATTGGTCGGATTACCGGCCTCAGTCAACGTTGCTGTACGTCATTAGGCCCGTGCCGCACCTGGCCTGGCTCTTCGACCGCCCGTACACTGACCGCGTGTGTCGACCATTTGCACCGGAATTCCCCCCCGAGGTGTTCGGAATTTGTGTAGTGCAATCAGGCAGCCATCAACAACCGACGGCCAGGACGTCAGAGGTGGGCAAGCCGTGCATGCAGTATCAGCAGTGACCCGTTTACCTACCGGTGACCCACGTTCCAGGGGTCCTTCCGGCATCCGTTCCGGGGAGAAGCCCTTCCTTGGCCCACGTGCTTCGGCTGTACCAGCTCGCCACCGGTAAGACGCCACCCTAAGGTAGGACAACCCAGCTTAATCTAGGGAGAGGTCCGGTGACTTTTGTGTGTACCCCAAGATAGGGAAATAAAGGTGGGATTTCTTAATGCGCATTTAAGGTGTTTCCTTGTTCCGAAAACTTATCGAGTGTGCCGACCCTGAGGCTTAGAGGGGGGTTCTTGCTCGGCTGAGCAGTCTGGGGAACCGTTGGTTACACTCTGGCGCCCAACTCAAAATATACTTGTATATTTTCGGTAGTGCAAGGGAACACTCTTTGAGCGCAATTTCTACTGATTTGGAAGTCTCTGGGAAAACGCCCGAGACCTTGGCAGATCGGTTGGCATTAGCACAAAAAAAAAAGCCAACGAGAGCGAGTGGAGAAGTTACCACCCACACAAAAGTTTGAACAGATTTATAGGGGTCTTGGTTGTTCACAAAGGTTGAAACCAGCCATTTCGTGAGTTTCAACAAAAATTTTAAATATCAACTTACACTCACATGTAATTTGATTGTATAATATCACTCTTCAAGCTAATTGTCTTGAGCCATATGATTGATTTTGTATCGTTCAATATTCGTTTTTTAAATCAGTATAATGTTTGAATAATACTTTAAATCTGTGATATAAATGTTGATCTTCCAATCCAATTTGAAATAGTACGCTTTGAAAAAAAAAAAAAATAGCAAGTTAACAGCGAACAGAAACCAAAATTTTTATCTAAATATTATTTTGTCTCATTAATTTAAAAGTTGTTTAAACGTTTGATTGCTGTGGGAACTGTTTGTGTGAGAAATAAAAACACCAGAAACTAAAACGATTTATTAAGCAAAAACAAAAAAGTTTAAATTATCTTATCTAAAGTATTCATACTGTGTTTGTGCATTAGATTCTAAATTAGTTCAAATATTAGTGTTTGTATTTCCGTTACACATTCCGTTATTTATTCCAATTTAGAATTAGTTTCAAGCATTTGTATTTTAATTTAGAATTTAATTAATTATATAGTTTTTCATTGAATTGTGCAATTTAACTAGTATTTATTTTAAATTGTATTAGATTCTAAATTTATTTATTTCGCTGTATTAAGTTGGTTGGTTTTTCTCTATATATTGGTTTTTATATTCGTAAATATTTTATCTTAAGTTTACCTTAAATTTATCAACATGGATATGTCCCATCTACATGTGTTGTACTATGGCATGAACTGTTCGCACCTTACAATCGATGAATTGGAATACGAACTGGCCATTCGCAACATCGACAGGTTGGAGAAAAGACAGCTTAGTGAACGTGCGCTTCGTATACACCTGAAAAGAGAAAAAGAAGATCCAAATATTAAAAAAAAATTAATATCTACCGGTACATCAATAGATGATGAATTAGAGGTGTGTGGAGACAAGGTAGCACATATGAAACTCCACCTGGAGAAGCGAGGAAGGAAAAGTGCACCAAGTCAACTGTTCAAAACCAGATTGATTCACATAGTTTTCCGCTTGGAACGTCTCAGAAACGAAACCAACGCCGAAAAAGATGTGAACAATCTGGCTGATATTGCATCAGAATGCTTGAAGTTACTTGGGGTTTACTTTTCACTTTCCTCGCCTCTGCCAGAAGTAAGACAGGCCGAATTGGATATTATTAACGCCAGTTTAGGTCAATTACGTACGAATAATATTAATTTAAGCCCGGAAATTGATTCAAACATGGAGAATCAGAACGATACACATGAAGAGATAGTAGAGGAAGAAATTGCACCTAGAACGAAAAACGTAAATCACGCTACGCAAAGTGTCGTGGCAAATAAAGATGTTGAACGGCTGGTAGATGAAAATAAAAAATTAATGCAAACGGTAAACCAATTGCTACAGCGTATACAAGTTTTAGAAGCTAATCAAACAAGCCAAGATAATGAAACACAGTATAACACAGTTCAAAACACCCACAATTTGGAGGAACCACCTGCCTCAACGAAGGAAAAAAATCAAAATAAACCGGAAGATTTTTTGGATTGGTTGAAGCAGAGGAACAGTTCTGTTCAAAATTCCTTTAGTTCCATAAGGGATGACCCTAGAAAAGAACCGATAAAAATGCCAGAAGCAAACCTTAAGGAAAACATAGCTCCTGAGAGGTTCATAGGGAATGCCATGCGACTTCCCATCCATAAGTGGAAGATAACCTATGATGGAATGGATAATGGCCGCAGGTTGAATGAGTTTCTGAGCGAGGTCGAATTCATGGCTCGTTCAGAAAACTGTTCCAGGGATGAACTGTTCCACAACGCCCATTATTTATTCACTCATAAGGCAAGGTCGTGGCTCATGGATGCGAATAGTCTAGGAGAATTGGTTTCGTGGGACAATCTAGTAGCGGAGTTGAAATCGGAATTTGTTCCGTACGATGCGGACTTTGTCTATGAAAGACAAGCCACCAGTAGAAGACAAGGGGTTAAAGAAAAGTTCCATGATTATTACCTCGACATGGTCAGAATTTTTCGAGGAATGTCTAACCCGTGGGACGAGCGTCGAAAATTTGATTGCCTTTTTCGAAATACTCGAGAAGACTTTCGAATTGCGATGCTCGCCGCCAATGTGGATAGCATCCCCAAGATGAAGGACTTTGGAAAAAAGTTTGATGCCATAAACTGGCAAATGTACAAAAATCGTGACGGCAGGCGAGAATACAGAAATTCAAACATAGAAGAAATTGAATACGAAAATCAAGATCAGTACACAGAAACCATCAATGATTATGAAAATAGAAATAGAGTAGAATATAGGAACCAGTTCATAAATCGAAACCAGAATATGAATAGAAGAAAAGATAGAAATTTCAGGTCAGAACAAAAAAATTATAATGAGAATAGAAAAGATTTTTGGAAAGACGAAAGGGCTAACAAAAATCAAAATGCCTACAAACCGAGGGATGAAGGAAACCAAGATCGTGACCACTACGTTTCGCAAAACAGTTCAGAACCTGTAGCTGGGCCAAGCGGAAACAATGCCCTGCAACGTGTAGTGAATGCATACATTCCACTGAAGCGGAATGTATGTTTCAACTGCCATGTTGTAGGGCATTCTTTTGAGACCTGCCGGGAGCAGCTTATACTGTTTTGCAAAACGTGCGGTTTTCCGGGCTTCCCATCTCCCGAATGTCCCTATTGCCAAGTAAAAAACGGGAAAAAGGCTGCTCATTGAGGCGAGCCAGTCTTATCCAAAACTCAACAAGACCTCAAGAAGCCGATGTACCAGAAATTCTACATAATCTCGGCTATTCGCGAGTGAGTGGAAGCATAGCTGAAGGTGAGGAGATTGCTACGGTGCTCATCACATTAAGCGATGACCCCAGACCATTCGCGAAAATCGATATTATGGGAATTTCGGTAATCGGGCTCCTAGATAGTGGCGCTGCTAAAACCATATTAGGCATAGGAGGGTTAAAAATAATATCTTTGTTAAAATTAAAATTAGAGCCCTCTAAGCTGAATTTGAAAACAGCTTCGGGAGAAAATTTGAAGGTCGCAGGTGAATGCATAATCCCAATTACATTTAACGGAAAAACAAGAATCTTACCTGTAGTTATAGCTCCAGATCTGAACAGAAAGTGCATCCTGGGAATTGATTTCTGGCAGAAATTCAATATCAAGCCAACCATCGAAAGTTCAATAGATGCAGTTGAGGACCAAGTTCAGGATATCCTAAAAGTAGAAGAGAAATTTAGTAACGAACAACAATTAGAGCTAGAAAAAGTCAAAAGCATGTTCCTGGTAGCAGGTAATGGCCCTTTAGGTAAAACACACTTACTGGAACATAAGATTGAACTTAAGGACGAATTTTTAAACGCGGGTCCTATTCGGAAGAACCCATATCCTTGGAGTCCAGCAATTCAGGCCAAAATTTACCGTGCGGTGGACAAAATGCTCGATGAGGGGGTCATAGAGAAATCGACCTCAGACTGGGCTCTACCGGTAGTACCAGTCAAAAAGAGGAACACAGAAGAGGTGAGGCTATGCCTCGACGCTCGACTATTAAATGAGCGCACTAAGCGTGATGCTTACCCTCTCCCGCATCAGAATCGCATTTTGAGCCACCTAGGGCAATTTAAATACTTGTCTACTATCGACTTAACGCAAGCATTTTTACAAGTTCCCTTGCAACACGATAGTCGGAAATACACAGCATTTTCGATTCCTGGAAAAGGCTTATTCCAGTTTTCTTCCCTTCCATTCGGCCTAGTCAATAGCCCTAGTACACTCAGTAAAGTGATGGATATGGTTCTCGGATACGGTGCCCTCGAACCCTTTATCTTTGTATACTTAGATGATATTGTGGTGGCGAGCAACACATTCGAGGAACATATCCAGCGCCTTACCGAGCTGGCGCAAAGGTTGAGATCCGCCAACCTAAGCATAAATCTGGGGAAATCGAATTTCTGCTGCAGTGAACTGCCCTACTTGGGCTATATTCTTTCCCGCGAAGGATTGCGACCTAACCCGGATCGCATTCAAGCGATCCTGGGGTATGAGGTCCCGAAGTCGGTGAGGTCACTGCGTCGATTCCTCGGTATGGTGAACTATTACCGTAGGTTCATCGACAAATTCAGCCAGCTAACGGGACCTCTGACAGATTTGCTCAAAGGCAAACCGAAGAGAGTCCAGTGGAACTATGCAGCAGAGAATTCATTTCAGGCCATCAAGGAGATGCTCATCACAGCTCCTGTGATGGCCAACCCAGATTTTGCTCTCCCTTTTAGCGTCCAGACTGACGCAAGCGACGTCGCTGTAGCTGGGATCCTAACCCAAGTTCAGAATGGTGAGGAGAGGGTGATAGCCTACCATTCTGAGAAGTTAAAAGGCGCTGAACTAAATTACCATGCAGCGGAAAAGGAAGGCCTCGCCGCCCTCCGCTGCATAGAAAAATTCCGCGGCTACATAGAAGGAAGGCGATTTACTCTGGTGACGGATTCGTCCGCACTCACTTTCATCTTGAAAGCCAAGTGGAAGTCGTCGTCAAGGCTCAGTAGGTGGAGCATCACATTGCAGCAATACGACATGGAGATCAAGCACCGGAAAGGCAAAGACAATGTCGTTCCGGATGCTTTATCCAGGTCCGTAGAAGCTGTTGATGTGGAGGAAGACAAATGGTATGCAAATCTGTACAAAGTCGTTGAGTCGGATCCCGAAAAGTACATGGACTTTAAAATCCACTCTGCAAAATTGTACAAATTTGTCTCCGCTCGATCGGATGTTCTCGACTACCGATTTGAGTGGAAAGAATGTGTACCAAGGTCTTCTCGCCCACGTATTATTCGAGAGGAGCATGACGACAACTTCCATATTGGTTACGAAAAATGCCTAGAAAAAATAAAGCGGAGATTCTACTGGCCGAAAATGAATGCCGATGTTAAACGATACATTAATAACTGCAGTACCTGTAAGGAAATTAAACATTCAACGGTGGCGACTGCTCCGGAGATGGGGAAGCAGCGCGTGGCCACCAAGCCCTTCCAGATTATATGCATGGACTATATCCAGTCACTTCCCCGGAGCAAGCATGGAAATGCTCATTTGTTAGTAGTCATGGACTTATTTTCTAAATATTCCATGCTTGTACCGGTGAAGAAGATTTCTAGTTCTAGTCTATGCAATATTCTGGAAGAGCAGTGGTTCCGTAAATTAGCTGTTCCCCAGTTTATAATTTCCGACAATGCTTCTACTTTCCAATCGAAAGATTTTCAGGATCTGCTTAGTAAGTATGAAGTGCAACACTGGGCTAATGCTAGGCATAGAAGCCAAGCTAATCCGGCCGAGCGTTTAAACAGAACCATAAACGCTATGATTCGGTCCTACGTTAGGTTGGATCAGCGCCAGTGGGATACGAGGATATCTGAAATAGCATTCGTGTTAAATAATACAGTGCATAGTTCCACGAAGTTTACCCCGCACAAAGTGATTTTTGGTCACGAAATAAACACTCGTGGCTCCGATTATCGATTTGATCCAGAGAATCAGATAGACGAAACAGAACGCATGGAAAAGCTAAAGGCCATATGCAGTCGTACCTACGAATTGGTTACGCAAAACCTTAGAAAATGTTATGACAGTACGAAAACCCGGTACGATTTGCGACATAAACGGCCTTCGCCGACTTTTACTATTGGGCAAAGGGTCTTCAAAAGAGCATTTCGACAATCAGCGGCAAGTAAAAACTTCAATGCTAAGCTAGGACCACAATACGTCCCATGTGTGATTACGTCAAAACATGGAACCAGTTCATATGGGGTGTCTGATCTAATGGGAAAATCGTTGGGTATTTTTTCCGCTGCCGATTTAAAACCATGAACATAATCACTTCTAGCCACGAGAAATCACAATAAAAGGTCGTTATCAATCAAATCCAGATCGACAATATATCGATCTGAAACCATTATAAGAATGTATCTCGCTATTGACGAATTAATGAACTATTTGATTCAACAATAATTTCAAATAGCCCGCAGAAATTCTGCAGGAGCCTATGCTAGGTTGCCCAATGCTCTATGAGAACCACACAGCACCCTTTATCGTTAAAGGCTTAACGGTCTACTAAAATATTTGCAGAAACATTCCAGTCGTTTATGGTTTATCTAACAATACAAGCAAAATAAGATTTTTTCGAGGAAAAGCTATAGTTAATTAAAAAAGAAGTTTACCTGCAAACAACTGCTATAGAACACCAGGTTCGTCGGATTACATCTGCTGGATAGCATGGATCTCAGTGCCACATTTGTCGGCCATATGCCCCACTTGTGCTTTCGTCTCGGGCTGCGAATATGATTTAGCAGCGAATCTTGCCGATTCCATCCGCTAGGCACGTTTTGGATCAAACAGGACGGATGGCATCCCTGCCAGATATGCTCAACCAAAGGTCTACATGGAACACTAGGTGGGTTTATGTTTTGGCTTCAGTGACTCCTCTTGGATATTCATGCCAGTCATTTCTGGGCCAAAGCCTCCTATTGAAAGTCCTTCCTTGAGGGCAGCAATTGAGCAGCATCGGGGTTAGCTGCCTGCAGTAGGTTGCAGGTGAATCCGTGACTTCCTTTAAAATCTTCCGGGTGAGAATTTCCACTTTGGCGGGCCAAACAAAATCACAATTAAAACGGTTAGTGAAGAGCCTGCAATGTAAAGGCAAAGTTGAGAAAATAGTGCGAGTCGTTTTGAGAATGTCTTACCTAAGAAGAAGCACCGAAGAGCAGTCACTTCTTCGAAATGAAACAAACCGGGATGCCTAGAAAGAAATAAAGGAAACAATCAAAATAATACAAGTAAACTTAGCCAGGTGAACCAACTCAGTTCGATCTCATCTGTCAACGGTCCGCAAAAAAAAAACAAAATAATATTATTAAAGCGTTTTGGAACTGTGTTATGCAAAAATTAAAAAAAAAACTAAGTATCTACTTTTCAATATTTCTTGGAAAAAAAACAAGGATTATGCTGCTACGCTACCGCACAGAGCTAATTGGTTCAATAAACCACGAAGACTATAAGAACACTTAGTGAATTGGTGTGCGTAGACGGAAAGGAATTCGACCGTGACCTTGAAACCTAACCAAATTCGTCAAAGAAAAACTGCGTCACTAGCTAAATGAAACCGACACTTTTCACTTTCTCCATAGGACTCACCTGATCAATAATCGCTTCAAAGTCCGGTTTCGTGAATGCCGCCATAGGTGGTGATATGACAGGTCCATTCAGAAATAAGAAATCGGACCACTTTCCGGGTTTTTTTCGGCTGCTCCTCCTAGATGCCTATCCATGTGCGCACGAATCAAAGACCAAAGTGCTTTTGGCTGGGTATAGCCTTTTTCGATCAAAGAAAAAAAAACCAATTCATTTTTCCGTTTTCAATCACTGTTCTTTCCCGTTCCCACAAATGCAATCAAATGAGTTCTCAGAACAGATACATTTCAGCAAATGAGGAAATATTTCAAAGCGTTTTGAATCAGTTATTTGAATCCACCGTTTATTAGTGTGGCTTGTTTTAATTATTATTTATTTATTTATTTTTAATTCTTTTAATTTGTTTTTTTTTGCTTGCGTTAGGTTTAGGGGTTTATATCACTGTTTAATTTATTGCGTGCATGATTATTCTTAAATAAAATGAATGTTGTAGATTTAGATTGGGTAAGAGTGATATTATAAACGTATTTTTTATGAGTCCACGAACTTTGGTCAGTAAGTAGTTGAAATGGGTCGCTGGAGACCGGAGTCGAAGACGTTGATGGTCAGTAACAGGCCGAGGCCTTTAAACAGCGTGGAGTTGACTTAGTCAATGATGATGCCTTATGACCCCGACCCATGTATACACTAAAGAATTGGTTTTCTTCTCGCGTCAATATCTCGGGACCTCTTATAAAACTTGGATAACTTTGAGAACAACTTATCGTTAAAAAAAACCTTGTGCGGTGTCAATTTCGGTCTGTCAAGTGTCTGGTTCAGAGGTACACTTTAGATCGGCGTCTCAGAAAAGTGGTAATATGAAAAAATATTAGCGTGCTAATATTTTTTCAACCCGAGCCGGAGGAGAGTGTAACCAGCATAACCTGTACTGCCTAGTTCAGTAGGGATCTTTGATAAAAGCGCGTACCATGCAAGGAAGTGCCTTAGTGAGCAACGAGGAGGACCACCTGACATTCCCTAGCGCACCACCAACCAGCGCGATTAGGTCAACGGGAGCGTATTTGGCGGATAGATGGTGCTGTACGCCTTGGTAGCACCATTACTAAAAATGACAAGAGGGCATGATGGGAGGAATCCATGGATGCACCACAAAGCCTTTGACCTGGATCGGGGTCAAAGACCGCATGCAAGATCCGCTTCATTTAGATGGAAGATCTTGACGAAGCCACACAATCCTGTGAACGCCATCAACCAGCTGCGAAGAGCGTTCGAACATCCAGGACCCCGATATTTGGCTTTGGAAAACCATCTCGCCGTGCCAGCGTCCGTCAACCAGTGCTGGCCGTTTAGGGCTCATTCCTTCGCGCCACCTTGGCAGCATCAGTTTACCCGTGCTGGCCATTGTAGGGCTTGAACCCATTGGTCGGATTACCGGCCTCAGTCAACGTTGCTGTACGTCATTAGGCCCGTGCCGCACCTGGCCTGGCTCTTCGACCGCCCGTACACTGACCGCGTGTGTCGACCATTTGCACCGGAATTCCCCCCCGAGGTGTTCGGAATTTGTGTAGTGCAATCAGGCAGCCATCAACAACCGACGGCCAGGACGTCAGAGGTGGGCAAGCCGTGCATGCAGTATCAGCAGTGACCCGTTTACCTACCGGTGACCCACGTTCCAGGGGTCCTTCCGGCATCCGTTCCGGGGAGAAGCCCTTCCTTGGCCCACGTGCTTCGGCTGTACCAGCTCGCCACCGGTAAGACGCCACCCTAAGGTAGGACAACCCAGCTTAATCTAGGGAGAGGTCCGGTGACTTTTGTGTGTACCCCAAGATAGGGAAATAAAGGTGGGATTTCTTAATGCGCATTTAAGGTGTTTCCTTGTTCCGAAAACTTATCGAGTGTGCCGACCCTGAGGCTTAGAGGGGGGTTCTTGCTCGGCTGAGCAGTCTGGGGAACCGTTGGTTACAAACTCGAAAACACAAATGTTTTTGTACGATGAAACTTTTATTGGTATTAAATTTTAGCGACATACATATGTACGAGGAAAATCAATTCCACATAGTCAGATTTCAAAGGATAAACTTCTTTATATGTTTCTGTCTTGAATTGAACTACCTTGAAGCAAGAAATTTCCTTTAGATAATTTATAAATTGACGATCATCATGTTCGGTTCCACAGATGAAATTTCTTTTTAAGTAAACGTGAGTCACCTCAAGCGACTAATATACCTTCCCTTTTCCCATAAAGTCCGCAGAGTCCTGCCAGGGCACCTTCAACATTCTGTGGGGGCCGATTTTTCAGTTTAAGAGATTCAGTAATCTTAGACAACTAATTGGAAGACTTCAGCTTCTTTTCAAATAAGAGATCAGAAAGTGTAACCTCATCTCAAAAGAGAAGGTGTTGCTATTTCAGAAAACTGTTATTTCATAAAATGGAGAGTAGCGCCAACCGCTACGTTACGCAAAAAGTAGTTTCCGATGAGCCCAAAGAATAAATCTTTAATCTTAAGCACTTTTCAACAGAATCAAATGGCCATCAACTGAGAAAATAATGATTTTGATTGCCTTTCTAAATAAAACTTCAAATTTTTTATTACTATTTTGTCGGGTATGCAAGCATGCTTTGCAAATACACGGAGCTTTCAATTGAGGTTAAGCCAGGGCCTATCGACTTTTGACAATATTGAGGGACATAACACTAGCTTCAAAATACAATTTACGTATTATTATTAAACCAGAAATTAACTGAAATAGCACTGGGCCCCGTTTTCATCAACCTCATATTCGTGTCTTAACTAAAAATTTTTTTTCCGAATGTTGCAAAAAACGCAGAAAATTTGCTACGTATTGGAAATTAACTAGCAAGATTTGGAAATTAACTAACAAAATATAAAAGGCGCAAACTTTATCGTCGGCACTTAAGCGCCATCCAGACAATTTAAATTTGCGCGAATCTCGTGTTGAAGGTTTGGCAATCTCTAGGGAAAAATAAAAAATAGCAAATGAAATTCAAAAGCAAAAATGACTTACCGACGACGCGCCGATTCCTTACGTTCAGCGTCTTAGCGCGGACCTTCAACTGGCCTCCAAGGACCAGGTTCGACAACCAGTAGGCACTTCCACTAACCGACTCCCCGTTTAGACCGAACCGAATGCGCGGAACAACAGCGTCGGAGATTGCCAACGACTTTTGGGTTTTCCGATACGGCCACACAACTTCCACTTCAACAACGACTACGAGTTTAAAAAAATACGATATTTCGATTTCAACGGGCGACTTTTCCGATCAGCGTCTGGAGTCTAAGGGAGCGACCCCTGGGTCACCAGCTAGCAAGAAGGTTTCCCGATTGCCTCCCCCTATGAGGTTGGCTTCGGGTTCCTGCCAAGACAATGCTTGTAAATCGCGCGCGAAATTCAAGCATTTCTTCTCAACGGTTGAAATGGACGCTACTTCGACTAGCCATCTTTACTTTTGGTAAACCTCTTGATGTCGGATCGTGAAGTTCAATCCGTATCCACAGGGCCGCTTCCTCATTTGCTACCTAGAAATTTTTACCTTGAGATTGCCAAAATAGAATAAAAATATAGATATAAAATAAGTTGCAACGCAACAAATTATAGCGTTATCCATAGTTATCCACAAGTTTTGCCCTAATTGCTGTCAATGCGTTCGTTAATTAATTCAAGTCCGCCATTTTTGCTCGAGGTTTGAACCTCAAGCAACCCTTAGAAGATGTCAATGTGGGGGGTGAGTGTAGCAATCATATATTTGCATCGCCCCGGGTGACAATTTTGTTGGTTTATTTAAAAAAAACTTTTCCCCGTGCCAGTGGAGAAAACGAAAACACTTTTATTTCAAATTTTCATTTTCAGCGTGGTAATTTCAGCCTACTGAAACTTTTGTGCGTGTACCTAATGTTGCTATGGAGCACAATTTGTTTTGTTTTCTCTTGATTGAAAATATGACCCGATTTTTCAAATATGCTAAAATAAATCTGATATGATAATAGAGGGTAAAATGTGATTTTTTTTAATTTTCAAAAAATTATTATTAATAAATTTCTTATTCCAAAAATGTATACGAAAAGTGAAAAAAAAAACAAAGTAGATAAATGATGTTGGATCAAGCTTAGTAGGATTAAAGATTTTAAGATTTTTTCAAAACCAAGCTGCAAATTGTTTGCATCTCTTTGAGCAAATGAATTTTAGCATTCTGTTGCCAAACAATAAGCTTATTATGCGAACATGTTTAATGTCTTTTGATTTTGTATTTCTACAATTTGGGAGGAGTAGGCGTTGTCCTGATGGCAGCGCACGTGTTTTTTTTCGAGTCCGTGAAAGTTTTAGTTAAATGATTGTTTTAAACAGAAATTTTTTTATAAATTGTTCGAAGTTGTGTAAAAGGAGTAACCGAATGTCTACTGAATCTCTGATTGCCGGAAGTGTTTCAAACGGGCTTGTGGGATAATAGCCATGCATTTCATAAAATTTGCTTCCAGCAAAAGGCATCCACTGATAGATCTGAGCTCCGCCGAAATATCGGAGGTTGTGTTTCGAACGGAAAACTGATATACAATGGATTGTGGGTTCAAGCCAGCTGGAGTATCTCGGCAAATTTTGAATCATGTGTAAGGAGATAAAGTACCTTTCCAGGATTCTTTATTTGTTTCGAACAGTTTGAAGGGAGTGAGATGATCCAAACCTGTCCCAAGCCAGTGGTAACGGACCCCTTGGTAGTGCTGCAATTATTGTTGATGAGTTAAGCATGAACAGTGTTTGAATATGCGATCGAGACTTTCCGTATCGCCCCGGGTCGAAAGACCTATCAGCTAATGGTGGGTTCTCATGCATACATACATCATACATTTTGCATTTCTACAATTTTCAAAAAAATGAATACCTCTTTAGACTAAGGAAAACTCCAATTATCAATGAGGCGGCTAACACTTTGGAAAATATGATCGATTGGTGTAGTTACGTTTATGAATCACCACTTACCTGTTCATTATCATTTGATGAAACCGAGCAATTGATGTACCAAACTGGCCATGTCATAGTCAAGAAATCGAGCGCGCGGTTAAGAGAGTGTTGAAAGCTTCAGTTTATTTAAAAAAATGGCATGGATTTTTTCAACGGAAACACCATGGGAAATGCCTAAACTGAATTCAAAATGTGAATTGAATAAAAAAAAAGTTCATATTTGTTCTTAATCCAAATGTAAAGAGAAACAGTCAGTTCTACCTGAATTTAGTTTAATTTTTGCAAAACAATTGCAACTGGTGACTGTAAATTTCTGGTAATCCTATAACTTTTTTTTTTTGCAAATTATGGAGAATCTTATGAAGTTCATTTTATCAAAACATTTCAATGCTCTTAAATGAATATCTATCTTGTAAAACTAATATTTCTGAAAATCTGACAGTGTTGCTAGTTTCTTTTCACGAAAAAATAACGTTCTGTTTGGGGCGTTATAACTTTTTTCTCGATACTCCAACTGCTTAACCGTCTTGAGCAGATGTGTAGCTAAAGAATCATCCAGTAAGCTCCATATATTGAAATTTCATTTAAAATTTCTGACAATAACAAAAAATATAGGTATTTAAAAGGTTTTTTTTTTTATAAAAAAAAGTTTAAATAAATACTTGAAATCAAAATTTGAAGTTTTACTTTATCTAAATATCAACAGATTTTTTCTGTGTTTAACGATTTTGTCTAATAAATCTAGGGTATTTTTCTATTACACATCTCGGTCATTCACAGAATTGACACCGCATCCATCGCACGTGAGAATCGAGATCATCGAACAACCCCAGCAGCGGGCCACCCGGTTCCGGTATGAGTGCGAGGGTCGCTGTGCCGGATCGATTCCCGGCGTGAGGTACAGCGATCGGCTCAAGAGTTTCCCGACGATTCGAGTGGTGGGCTTCAACGGTCGAGCAAAGGTCCGGGTGTCTTGTGTTACGGCCGGCGTACCGTACAGGGTTCATCCGCATGGACTCGTCGGACGGAACTGTAGCGACGGGATCTATCAGAACGTTATCGAAGACTGTCGACTGAACTATTCGTTCAACAATCTGGGCATCCAATGCATCAAGAAGCAACTGATTCCGGACGCAATCCAGAAACGGCAAGAGCTCGGAGTTGATCCGTTTCAAGGTATACACATTTGTATGTGCCATTGGTAAAACATTTTATAGTAATTGTTTTTTTTTCAGAGGGCTACAATCATAGTCATTCTTTGAATCATCATGAGCTGAGTGCGATTCGTTTGTGTTTTGAGGTTTTCCTGGAAATCTCTTCAACCTATAGCCGACCTTTGGAACCGGTTGTGTCCGATGTCATTTTCGATAAGAAAACCTTGGAGGAGCTGGTAATCTGTCAGCTTAGTAGTGTAAGCGCACCTGCCGCTGGAGGGAAGACAATAATTTTGACCTGCGAAAGGGTTACCAGAGATGACATTCAGGTACGGTTTTTCGAAAAATCTGCCGCAGGACTGGTACTCTGGGAAGCTTTCGCTGACTTTCAACCATCCAACGTACACAAACAGGTGGCCATAACCTTCAAAACTCCACCCTACCTCAACAGTGATATAAAAAACGATGTGCAGGTTAGCCGAACATTTTTTATTAGTTGGTTTAGTGCTTATTATTGCAATATTTTACAGGTGCTAGTTGAACTGTTTAGGCCATCAGATAAGAAAACCAGTGAACCTAGGACGTTTACAATTTATCCTAATCGAACTTTCAGTGAATCTAATAGTTCCTCGAATGGTCCGCTGCCCGAATTCAATCAATCGTTTGCGCTTTCTTCTTTGGCTTCGAGCACGCAGCTGGACTTGGACTTGGAAGCCACGAATGGTCTCAGCGTTCCGTATCAGCAACTTCCAACTTTGGAACTCAACGATACAGCTATGGACGATGAGTTCCTGCAGAGTCTGATGACTCAACAACAGCCACCGGGTTTCGGAAACGCGATATATCCCGATCAAAATGGTTTTCAGTATTCTCATATGTTGGAAACTTCCTCAAACCTTCCCATATCTAGCAGCGCGAGCAGTGCTGCCGACTACAGTAGCTATGACGAAGTTAGCGACTATCACGAAGCGGCTTAAATGTGCTCAAAATGGCGTCATAAGCGTCAAAACTAATCTTTTTTTGAATAACCTTTATAGTATCGTATGAAAACGAAAAAATGGAAGTCGTTTCAGTGAGAACAGTGCACAGCAGAATGTTTGTAGGGGGGAGTAGCGAGTAGTGGGCCCCAGGGACATTTCGACAGTAAGTCGAAGGAGATACATAATTAAACACATCTGCCGTCAGCATCTCTCATCAATAGCATTTTTCGCAAAAAAATACGAACTAAAATTGTCATCATTTCATGGCAATTTTAGATTTTCTCAATGTTCTCAATATTCGAATAACCGAAATCATTTTACCACATAATTGTTCGGTTCTGATTTGATAAAGTAGATGTTGCACAATTCCGCTTTAATTAAAGTTAACATTACCAGGATTTTTCCCACATGTATCCGGGCCGGGTTAATCTGAGCTACTTTAACTATAAACCTGGACAAATCCTGGCAAAATTTATTAACCAACATCAAAAAGAAACACAGTTCAATTCTTTTTTCTTCGGAACACATCAGCAGATTTGAATCGATTTATGAGCCAAGAATGGTTCAAGATAATCTTAAAAAAAAACTTGGTCAAACAATTTCGATTTTGGGTGCAAAATGAAGAAATTTTAACAGTTAATTTAAATATTTTGTCGATATCGTAAACTAAGTGAAAAAATCCTGCCAAAAAACGGGTATTTTTTCACTAATTAAAGCCGGACCACCGGTCCGGATAGGATCTTTCCCAATTTTGATATCAAATACCCGGACAAGTCGGGGTTGAAAAGGTGATCTTTTAAAAATAACTAGACTTGAACTTTTCCTCGAAGAAAAGGGTTCTTCAATTTCTTTCAATTCATCAACAAGCTCAACTTACACCTCAAGTAAACCCAATAGATCAGAATCTGTTTTTTTTTACATTCACGTTCACCCGCGATGTAAATCAAATTATTATGAACGTCTGTTAGTATAGAAGAAAACAGTCAACTTGATGAGTGATGAGAAATGTTGTCCGAAAATCAGGCAGATTCATCATCGTCATGTTTAATATTTCAGCTACTAGACTCAACTTTTTATTAATGTTAGTGAAGGTCGAACTTGATTCTACGAAGGCTTGATTTTTTTGATTCGATTATCCGTTCAGTTTTTTTTCGCGCTTCTATTATTAATTCTATTCTAGTTTGGAAGAATGTATTATTTCAGCTAAAGAAAATAAAAGTTATACAACAAAATCATCAATCCGTGTGTCATTTTCCTTGGGGTTACATAATTTATCTTTGAAATTTCCACGCAATTCCCGCAACCAGAATGGTTTGTTTATATGGTTTTGCTCTGACTATGGCCAAGGTTTCAGAAATAATTCCATCGTCTTCTATCATATCGCAAGTCGAATCCTCACTTCATCAAGAAATTACAGAGTTTTCGGTTATGCAGGCAAAATTCGGGTTTCATCGCATTTTAACGTGCTAGGCGCATTTAGGAACACTTTCCCCTACTGATAAAACTGTACTGACTTCCTCTAATCGAATCACTCGCTATTTGCTCGACTTTGTTCAAAGAAAAAAACACCTTGAAATGTTTGAATAACGAAGATTCGTATTATAGTTTTTCCTTAAGAAGTTGTATGCTACTGAAAAAGTGACAAGAAATCAATTATGTAAATACAATTTTCACGGAGGCCAATGGCCTTAACACGTTAGTTCTCAACAAACTAAAGGTTCCAGTTGAAGCAGGTAGTAAAACTAATTGACATGGACATTGAAACTCGCCTTATGGGCAGTAAAAATGTAACGATTGAATATTACATTGACACCTTACCGGAATGAAATCATTCGTCCACTGCATACCATCCCATCAGCTCCCGATAAATTGTTTGAATAATGTACTCTGTTGTGGTATGAGCCTACTTGGTTGAATGATTCAACTGAATCAAAGCAATCGAAAGATTCCTTTTAATTCAACCACGGTAAATGAAAAGTTCATATACCAGTATTTCGATAGCAACTTACTACCTTCGTCAGTGAACGTTTTCGATTTCGATTTCGAGAATCGAAAACGTTCACTGAAGAAGGTAGTAAGTTGCTTTCGAAATACTGGTATATGAACTTTTCATTTACCGTGGTTGAATTAAAAGGAATCTTTCGATTGCTTTGATTCAGTTGAATAATGTAGCCAATTAGTAATAACCAGCTTACACGCTATATTCATTTGACACTTTTATTTCCTCCTCTTTTCTAGCTTTTTTTCAATCGTACTTCATGAACATGCAGTGAGTTATGAGATAAGTGAAATACATAATTTTTAGAAGGGTCAAAAGGGACAGTATTTAGTTCAGTGTCTAAATATCAATAAACCTATTATTTCAAATGTAGATCAATGAGCTGATTTTCGCTCATCAGTTTGTTTTTCATCAGAGAAATTTCTTCCAGTTGAGTTCAATAAGGCATGGTATCAGATGTTGAACAAAAAATACTAAGAAACTTTCGGATGCTATCATTTCTTAAAATTCTCTATGACTACAATTATAGTCCTATTCATACTATTCAACCATGCGAGAAAGAGAGTCGAGAAATTCAGGTATCAGGTATCAGAAAAGGGGTAGGCTTAATAGCGGCACGTTATCCAAACAAACGGGAAAATTGTGCCTAGCCTTTTTTTAACAGATTTCATCATATACCTGAGAAACCTGAAAACCATCAAAGGATTAGAGAATAAGTAAATATTTAGGGCATAATGTCGATCCACGTAGGGATTTTGAAGCATTGAAGCTTATAACCACATTGGGTGAAAAATGACAGATTGTTATTTTATTTTAATTCTTAGAATTAGATACACTTTTAACCAGGGGCGGTCCTAGAGTTTGCTCTTGGGGGGGGTGATTTTCCAAATTTTTAAAAATCAGTCAATAAGGAGGATAGTGAAAATCTGGCGAAAAGACTTATTTTGAGAAAGAGTGTGGAGGATGGTGGAGGGGGGGGGGGGGGGATTGGGAGGGGGTGTTCAGTAGCAAATCAAACTTGTATGTTGTAGGTCTGTATATTTGTAGGTTTGTAATTTGAAAAATTTGAAATAAAAGAAAAATAGTGAAAACTTTTAACAAATATCCTCAATATACTTATTTTGATATCCTTTTATAAAACAATCTGCGAATCTTAGATGTTCACTGCGGAAAAGTGTTGACAAAAAGATAATTTTCGCAATTTTTACATTTGGCAGTTTAAAAATTATAAATTTAAGAATTCTTCAATGAATTTTCCGGTATCAATTTTATTTCACAAATGAAAATGGAACACACATTTTCGTAGAATAAAATGAAAAAAAGTTATCCACAATATTTTAACTGGGATTCTTCATATTTGTAACCAACGGTTCCCCAGACTGCTCAGCCGAGCAAGAACCCCCCTCTAAGCCTCAGGGTCGGCACACTCGATAAGTTTTCGGAACAAGGAAACACCTTAAATGCGCATTAAGAAATCCCACCTTTATTTCCCTATCTTGGGGTACACACAAAAGTCACCGGACCTCTCCCTAGATTAAGCTGGGTTGTCCTACCTTAGGGTGGCGTCTTACAGGTGGCGAGCTGGTACAGCCGAAGCACGTGGGCCAAGGAAGGGCTTCTCCCCGGAACGGATGCCGGAAGGACCCCTGGAACGTGGGTCACCGGTAGGTCAACGGGTCACTGCTGATACTGCATGCACGGCTTGCCCACCTCTGACGTCCTGGCCGTCGGTTGTTGATGGCTGCCTGATTGCACTACACAAATTCCAAACACCTCGGGGGGGAATTCCGGTGCAAATGGTCGACACACGCGGTCAGTGTACGGGCGGTCGAAGAGCCAGGCCAGGTGCGGCACGGGCCTAATGACGTACAGCAACGTTGACTGAGGCCGGTAATCCGACCAATGGGTTCAAGGCCTAGAATGGCCAGCACGGGTAAACTGATGCTGCCAAGGTGGCGCGAAGGAATGAGCCCTAAACGGCCAGCACTGGTTGACGGACGCTGGCACGGCGGGATGGTTTTCCAAAGCCAAATATCGGGGTCCTGTAGGAACATGATGGGAGAAAGGATTGCACCAGCGTTATATTCTTGCCTTTTCGGGGTTGAATCGGATTGCTACCTGGATGTTCGAACGCTCTTTGCAGCTGGTTGATGGCGTTCACAGGATTGTGTGGCTTCGTCGAGATCTTCCATCCAAATGAAGCGGATCTTGCATGCGGTCTTTGACCCCGATCCAGGTCAAAGGCTTTGTGGTGCATCCATGGATTCCTCCCATCATGCCCTCTTGTCATTTTTAGTAATGGTGCTACCAAGGCGTACAGCACCATCTATCCGCCAAATACGCTCCCGTTGACCTAATCGCGCTGGTTGGTGGTGCGCTAGGGAATGTCAGGTGGTCCTCCTCGTTGCTCACTAAGGCGCTTCCTTGCATGGTACGCGCTTTTATCAAAGATCCCTACTGAACTAGGCAGTACAGGTTATGCTGGTTACACTCTCCTCCGGCTCGGGTTGAAAAAATATTAGCACGCTAATATTTTTTCATATTACCACTTTTCTGAGACGCCGATCTAAAGTGTACCTCTGAACCAGACACTTGACAGACCGAAATTGACACCGCACAAGGTTTTTTTTAACGATAAGTTGTTCTCAAAGTTATCCAAGTTTTATAAGAGGTCCCGAGATATTGACGCGAGAAGAAAACCAATTCTTTAGTGTATACATGGGTCGGGGTCATAAGGCATCATCATTGACTAAGTCAACTCCACGCTGTTTAAAGGCCTCGGCCTGTTACTGACCATCAACGTCTTCGACTCCGGTCTCCAGCGACCCATTTCAACTACTTACTGACCAAAGTTCGTGGACTCATAAAAAATACGTTTATAATATCACTCTTACCCAATCTAAATCTACAACATTCATTTTATTTAAGAATAATCATGCACGCAATAAATTAAACAGTGATATAAACCCCTAAACCTAACGCAAGCAAAAAAAAAACAAATTAAAAGAATTAAAAATAAATAAATAAATAATAATTAAAACAAGCCACACTAATAAACGGTGGATTCAAATAACTGATTCAAAACGCTTTGAAATATTTCCTCATTTGCTGAAATGTTTCTGTTCTGAGAACTCGTTTGATTGCATTTGTGGGAACGGGAAAGAACAGTGATTGAAAACGGAAAAATGAATTGGTTTTTTTTTTCTTTGATCGAAAAAGGCTATACCCAGCCAAAAGCACTTTGGTCTTTGATTCGTGCGCACATGGATAGGCATCTAGGAGGAGCAGCCGGAAAAAACCCGGAAAGTGGTCCGATTTCTTATTTCTGAATGGACCTGTCATATCACAACCTATGGCGGCATTCACGAAACCGGACTTTGAAGCGATTATTGATCAGGTGAGTCCTATGGAGAAAGTGAAAAGTGTCGGTTTCATTTTGCTAGTGACGCAGTTTTTCTTTGACGAATTTGGTTAGGTTTCAAGGTCACGGTCGAATTCCATTCCGTCCACGCACACCAATTCACTAAGTGTTCTTATAGTCTTCGTGGTTTATTGAACCAATTAGTTCTGTGCGGTAGCGTAGCAGCATAATCCTTGTTTTTTTTTCCAAGAAATATTGAAAAGTAGATACTTAGTTTTTTTTTTTAAATTTTTGCATAACACAGTTCCAAAACGCTTTAATAATATTATTTTGTTTTTTTTTTTTTTATTTGCGGACCGTTGACAGATGAGATCGAACTGAGTTGGTTCACCTGGCTAAGTTTACTTGTATTATTTTGATTGTTTCCTTTATTTCTTTCTAGGCATCCCGGTTTGTTTCACTTCAAAGAAGTGACTGCTCTTCGGTGCTTCTTCTTAGGTAAGACATTCTCAAAACGACTCGCACTATTTTCTCAACTTTGCCTTTACATTGCAGGCTCCTCACTAACCGTCTTAATTGTGATTTTGTTTGGCCCGCCAAAGTGGAAATTCTCACCCGGAAGATTTCAAAGGAAGTCACGGATTCACCTGCAACCTACTGCAGGCAGCTAACCCCGATGCTGCTCAATTGCTGCCCTCAAGGAAGGACTTTCAATAGGAGGCTTTGGCCCAGAAATGACTGGCATGAATATCCAAGAGGAGTCACTGAAGCCAAAACATAAACCCACCTAGTGTTCCATGTAGACCTTTGGTTGAGCATATCTGGCAGGGATGCCATCCGTCCTGTTTGATCCAATATGTTGCCTATGCGGATGGAATCGGCAAGATTCGCTGCTAAATCATATTCGCAGCCCGAGACGAAAGCACAAGTGGGGCATATGGCCAACAAATGTGGCACTGAGATCCATGCTATCCAGCAGATGTAATCCGACGAACCTGGTGTTTGCAGGTAAACTTCTTTTTTAATTAACTATAGCTTTTCCTCGAAAAAATCTTATTTTGCTTGTATCGTTAGATAAACCATAAGCGACTGGAATGTTTCTGCAAATATTTTAGTAGACCGTTAAGCCTTTAACGATAAAGGGTGACTGTGTGGTTCTCATAGAGCATTGGGCAACCTAGCATAGGCTCCTGCAGAATTTCTGCGGGCTATTTGAAATTATTGTTGAATCAAATAGTTCATTAATTCGTCAATAGCGAGATACATTCTTATAATGGTTTCAGATCGATATATTGTCGATCTGGATTTGATTGATAACGACCTTTTATTGTGATTTCTCGTGGCTAGAAGTGATTATGTTCATGGTTTTAAATCGGCAGCGGAAAACATACCCAACGATTTTCCCATTAGATCAGACACCCCATATGAACTGGTTCCATGTTTTGACGTAATCACACATGGGACGTATTGTGGTCCTAGCTTAGCATTGAAGTTTTTACTTGCCGCTGATTGTCGAAATGCTCTTTTGAAGACCCTTTGCCCAATAGTAAAAGTCGGCGAAGGCCGTTTATGCCGCAAATCGTACCGGGTTTTCGTACTGTCATAACATTTTCTAAGGTTTTGCGTAACCAATTCGTAGGTACGACTGCATATGGCCTTTAGCTTTTCCATGCGTTCTGTTTCGCCTATCTGATTCTCTGGATCAAATCGATAATCGGAGCCACGAGTGTTTATTTCGTGACCAAAAATCACTTTGTGAGGGGTAAACTTCGTGGAACTATGCACTGTATTATTTAACACGAATGCTATTTCAGATATCCTCGTATCCCACTGGCGCTGATCCAACCTAACGTAGGACCGAATCATAGCGTTTATGGTTCTGTTTAAACGCTCGGCCGGATTAGCTTGGCTTCTATGCCTAGCATTAGCCCAGTGTTGCACTTCATACTTACTAAGCAGATCCTGAAAATCTTTCGATTGGAAAGTAGAAGCATTGTCGGAAATTATAAACTGGGGAACAGCTAATTTACGGAACCACTGCTCTTCCAGAATATTGCATAGACTAGAACTAGAAATCTTCTTCACCGGTACAAGCATGGAATATTTAGAAAATAAGTCCATGACCACTAACAAATGAGCATTTCCATGCTTGCTCCGGGGAAGTGACTGGATATAGTCCATGCATATAATCTGGAAGGGCTTGGTGGCCACGCGCTGCTTCCCCATCTCCGGAGCAGTCGCCACCGTTGAATGTTTAATTTCCTTACAGGTACTGCAGTTATTAATGTATCGTTTAACATCGGCATTCATTTTCGACCAGTAGAATCTCCGCTTTATTTTTTCTAGGCATTTTTCGTAACCAATATGGAAGTTGTCGTCATGCTCCTCTCGAATAATACGTGGGCGAGAAGACCTTGGTACACATTCTTTCCACTCAAATCGGTAGTCGAGAACATCCGATCGAGCGGAGACAAATTTGTACAATTTTGCAGAGTGGATTTTAAAGTCCATGTACTTTTCGGGATCCGACTCAACGACTTTGTACAGATTTGCATACCATTTGTCTTCCTCCACATCAACAGCTTCTACGGACCTGGATAAAGCATCCGGAACGACATTGTCTTTGCCTTTCCGGTGCTTGATCTCCATGTCGTATTGCTGCAATGTGATGCTCCACCTACTGAGCCTTGACGACGACTTCCACTTGGCTTTCAAGATGAAAGTGAGTGCGGACGAATCCGTCACCAGAGTAAATCGCCTTCCTTCTATGTAGCCGCGGAATTTTTCTATGCAGCGGAGGGCGGCGAGGCCTTCCTTTTCCGCTGCATGGTAATTTAGTTCAGCGCCTTTTAACTTCTCAGAATGGTAGGCTATCACCCTCTCCTCACCATTCTGAACTTGGGTTAGGATCCCAGCTACAGCGACGTCGCTTGCGTCAGTCTGGACGCTAAAAGGGAGAGCAAAATCTGGGTTGGCCATCACAGGAGCTGTGATGAGCATCTCCTTGATGGCCTGAAATGAATTCTCTGCTGCATTGTTCCACTGGACTCTCTTCGGTTTGCCTTTGAGCAAATCTGTCAGAGGTCCCGTTAGCTGGCTGAATTTGTCGATGAACCTACGGTAATAGTTCACCATACCGAGGAATCGACGCAGTGACCTCACCGACTTCGGGACCTCATACCCCAGGATCGCTTGAATGCGATCCGGGTTAGGTCGCAATCCTTCGCGGGAAAGAATATAGCCCAAGTAGGGCAGTTCACTGCAGCAGAAATTCGATTTCCCCAGATTTATGCTTAGGTTGGCGGATCTCAACCTTTGCGCCAGCTCGGTAAGGCGCTGGATATGTTCCTCGAATGTGTTGCTCGCCACCACAATATCATCTAAGTATACAAAGATAAAGGGTTCGAGGGCACCGTATCCGAGAACCATATCCATCACTTTACTGAGTGTACTGGGGCTATTGACTAGGCCGAATGGAAGGGAAGAAAACTGGAATAAGCCTTTTCCAGGAATCGAAAATGCTGTGTATTTCCGACTATCGTGTTGCAAGGGAACTTGTAAAAATGCTTGCGTTAAGTCGATAGTAGACAAGTATTTAAATTGCCCTAGGTGGCTCAAAATACGATTCTGATGCGGGAGAGGGTAAGCATCACGCTTAGTGCGCTCATTTAATAGTCGAGCGTCGAGACATAGCCTCACCTCTTCTGTGTTCCTCTTTTTGACTGGTACTACCGGTAGAGCCCAGTCTGAGGTCGATTTCTCTATGACCCCCTCATCGAGCATTTTGTCCACCGCACGGTAAATTTTGGCCTGAATTGCTGGACTCCAAGGATATGGGTTCTTCCGAATAGGACCCGCGTTTAAAAATTCGTCCTTAAGTTCAATCTTATGTTCCAGTAAGTGTGTTTTACCTAAAGGGCCATTACCTGCTACCAGGAACATGCTTTTGACTTTTTCTAGCTCTAATTGTTGTTCGTTACTAAATTTCTCTTCTACTTTTAGGATATCCTGAACTTGGTCCTCAACGGCATCTATTGAACTTTCGATGGTTGGCTTGATATTGAATTTCTGCCAGAAATCAATTCCCAGGATGCACTTTCTGTTCAGATCTGGAGCTATAACTACAGGTAAGATTCTTGTTTTTCCGTTAAATGTAATTGGGATTATGCATTCACCTGCGACCTTCAAATTTTCTCCCGAAGCTGTTTTCAAATTCAGCTTAGAGGGCTCTAATTTTAATTTTAACAAAGATATTATTTTTAACCCTCCTATGCCCAATATGGTTTTAGCAGCGCCACTATCTAGGAGCCCGATTACCGAAATTCCCATAATATCGATTTTCGCGAATGGTCTGGGGTCATCGCTTAATGTGATGAGCACCGTAGCAATCTCCTCACCTTCAGCTATGCTTCCACTCACTCGCGAATAGCCGAGATTATGTAGAATTTCTGGTACATCGGCTTCTTGAGGTCTTGTTGAGTTTTGGATAAGACTGGCTCGCCTCAATGAGCAGCCTTTTTCCCGTTTTTTACTTGGCAATAGGGACATTCAGGAGATGGGAAGCCCGGAAAACCGCACGTTTTGCAAAACAGTATAAGCTGCTCCCGGCAGGTCTCAAAAGAATGCCCTACAACATGGCAGTTGAAACATACATTCCGCTTCAGTGGAATGTATGCATTCACTACACGTTGCAGGGCATTGTTTCCGCTTGGCCCAGCTACAGGTTCTGAACTGTTTTGCGAAACGTAGTGGTCACGATCTTGGTTTCCTTCATCCCTCGGTTTGTAGGCATTTTGATTTTTGTTAGCCCTTTCGTCTTTCCAAAAATCTTTTCTATTCTCATTATAATTTTTTTGTTCTGACCTGAAATTTCTATCTTTTCTTCTATTCATATTCTGGTTTCGATTTATGAACTGGTTCCTATATTCTACTCTATTTCTATTTTCATAATCATTGATGGTTTCTGTGTACTGATCTTGATTTTCGTATTCAATTTCTTCTATGTTTGAATTTCTGTATTCTCGCCTGCCGTCACGATTTTTGTACATTTGCCAGTTTATGGCATCAAACTTTTTCCCAAAGTCCTTCATCTTGGGGATGCTATCCACATTGGCGGCGAGCATCGCAATTCGAAAGTCTTCTCGAGTATTTCGAAAAAGGCAATCAAATTTTCGACGCTCGTCCCACGGGTTAGACATTCCTCGAAAAATTCTGACCATTTCGAGGTAATAATCATGGAACTTTTCTTTAACCCCTTGTCTTCTACTGGTGGCTTGTCTTTCATAGACAAAGTCCGCATCGTACGGAACAAATTCCGATTTCAACTCCGCTACTAGATTGTCCCACGAAACCAATTCTCCTAGACTATTCGCATCCATGAGCCACGACCTTGCCTTATGAGTGAATAAATAATGGGCGTTGTGGAACAGTTCATCCCTGGAACAGTTTTCTGAACGAGCCATGAATTCGACCTCGCTCAGAAACTCATTCAACCTGCGGCCATTATCCATTCCATCATAGGTTATCTTCCACTTATGGATGGGAAGTCGCATGGCATTCCCTATGAACCTCTCAGGAGCTATGTTTTCCTTAAGGTTTGCTTCTGGCATTTTTATCGGTTCTTTTCTAGGGTCATCCCTTATGGAACTAAAGGAATTTTGAACAGAACTGTTCCTCTGCTTCAACCAATCCAAAAAATCTTCCGGTTTATTTTGATTTTTTTCCTTCGTTGAGGCAGGTGGTTCCTCCAAATTGTGGGTGTTTTGAACTGTGTTATACTGTGTTTCATTATCTTGGCTTGTTTGATTAGCTTCTAAAACTTGTATACGCTGTAGCAATTGGTTTACCGTTTGCATTAATTTTTTATTTTCATCTACCAGCCGTTCAACATCTTTATTTGCCACGACACTTTGCGTAGCGTGATTTACGTTTTTCGTTCTAGGTGCAATTTCTTCCTCTACTATCTCTTCATGTGTATCGTTCTGATTCTCCATGTTTGAATCAATTTCCGGGCTTAAATTATTATTATTCGTACGTAATTGACCTAAACTGGCGTTAATAATATCCAATTCGGCCTGTCTTACTTCTGGCAGAGGCGAGGAAAGTGAAAAGTAAACCCCAAGTAACTTCAAGCATTCTGATGCAATATCAGCCAGATTGTTCACATCTTTTTCGGCGTTGGTTTCGTTTCTGAGACGTTCCAAGCGGAAAACTATGTGAATCAATCTGGTTTTGAACAGTTGACTTGGTGCACTTTTCCTTCCTCGCTTCTCCAGGTGGAGTTTCATATGTGCTACCTTGTCTCCACACACCTCTAATTCATCATCTATTGATGTACCTGTAGATATTAATTTTTTTTTAATATTTGGATCTTCTTTTTCTCTTTTCAGGTGTATACGAAGTGCACGTTCACTTAGCTGTCTTTTCTCCAACCTGTCGATGTTGCGAATGGCCAGTTCGTATTCCAATTCATCGATTGTAAGGTGCGAACAGTTCATGCCATAGTACAACACATGTAGATGGGACATATCCATGTTGATAAATTTAAGGTAACCTTAAGATAAAATATTTACGAATATAAAAACCAATATATAGAGAAAAACCAACCAACTTAATACCGCGAAATAAATAAATTTAGGATCTAATACAATTTAAAATAAATACTATTTAAATTGCACAATTCAATGAAAAACTATATAATTAATTAAATTCTAAATTAAAATACAAATGCTTGAAACTAATTCTAAATTGGAATAAATAACGGAATGTGTTACGGAAATACAAACACTAATATTTGAACTAATTTAGAATCTAATGCACAAACACAGTATGAATACTTTAGATAAGATAATTTGAACTTTTTTGTTTTTGCTTAATAAATCGTTTTAGTTTCTGGTGTTTTTATTTCTCACACAAACAGTTCCCATAGCAATCAAACGTTTAAACAACTTTTAAATTAATGAGACAAAATAATATTTAGATAAAAATTTTGGTTTCTGTTCGCTGTTAACTTGCTATTTTTTTTTTTTCAAAGCGTACTATTTCAAATTGGATTGGAAGATCAACATTTATATCACAGATTTAAAGTATTATTCAAACATTATACTGATTTAAAAAACGAATATTGAACGATACAAAATCAATCATATGGCTCAAGACAATTAGATTGAAGAGTGATATTATACAATCAAATTACATGTGAGTGTAAGTTGATATTGAAAATTTTTGTTGAAACTCACGAAATGGCTGGTTTCAACCTTTGTGAACAACCAAGACCCCTATAAATCTGTTCAAACTTTTGTGTGGGTGGTAACTTCTCCACTCGCTCTCGTTGGCTTTTTTTTTGTGCTAATGCCAACCGATCTGCCAAGGTCTCGGGCGTTTTCCCAGAGACTTCCAAATCAGTAGAAATTGCGCTCAAAGAGTGTTCCCTTGCACTACCGAAAATATACAAGTATATTTTGAGTTGGGCGCCAGAGTGTAACCAACGGTTCCCCAGACTGCTCAGCCGAGCAAGAACCCCCCTCTAAGCCTCAGGGTCGGCACACTCGATAAGTTTTCGGAACAAGGAAACACCTTAAATGCGCATTAAGAAATCCCACCTTTATTTCCCTATCTTGGGGTACACACAAAAGTCACCGGACCTCTCCCTAGATTAAGCTGGGTTGTCCTACCTTAGGGTGGCGTCTTACAGGTGGCGAGCTGGTACAGCCGAAGCACGTGGGCCAAGGAAGGGCTTCTCCCCGGAACGGATGCCGGAAGGACCCCTGGAACGTGGGTCACCGGTAGGTCAACGGGTCACTGCTGATACTGCATGCACGGCTTGCCCACCTCTGACGTCCTGGCCGTCGGTTGTTGATGGCTGCCTGATTGCACTACACAAATTCCAAACACCTCGGGGGGGAATTCCGGTGCAAATGGTCGACACACGCGGTCAGTGTACGGGCGGTCGAAGAGCCAGGCCAGGTGCGGCACGGGCCTAATGACGTACAGCAACGTTGACTGAGGCCGGTAATCCGACCAATGGGTTCAAGGCCTAGAATGGCCAGCACGGGTAAACTGATGCTGCCAAGGTGGCGCGAAGGAATGAGCCCTAAACGGCCAGCACTGGTTGACGGACGCTGGCACGGCGGGATGGTTTTCCAAAGCCAAATATCGGGGTCCTGTAGGAACATGATGGGAGAAAGGATTGCACCAGCGTTATATTCTTGCCTTTTCGGGGTTGAATCGGATTGCTACCTGGATGTTCGAACGCTCTTTGCAGCTGGTTGATGGCGTTCACAGGATTGTGTGGCTTCGTCGAGATCTTCCATCCAAATGAAGCGGATCTTGCATGCGGTCTTTGACCCCGATCCAGGTCAAAGGCTTTGTGGTGCATCCATGGATTCCTCCCATCATGCCCTCTTGTCATTTTTAGTAATGGTGCTACCAAGGCGTACAGCACCATCTATCCGCCAAATACGCTCCCGTTGACCTAATCGCGCTGGTTGGTGGTGCGCTAGGGAATGTCAGGTGGTCCTCCTCGTTGCTCACTAAGGCGCTTCCTTGCATGGTACGCGCTTTTATCAAAGATCCCTACTGAACTAGGCAGTACAGGTTATGCTGGTTACATATTAGGGTAAGACCATCAACAAAATTTTAATGATTTTAATTTTTCAATGATTAAAAAACAATTATTTGAAAAATCCACTCTGAATCTGAAAGTTTGGTTATTTCAATTGCAATTGATTATCAATTTTAACTGAAATATTGAAATCGTATTAACTTTCAGAAATTAACTCCTTATTCAATATGTTTTTAATTAATTCAAACATTATAAAAAAAGTTTGAAATATTAAGAGCATTAAATAAAATACGACTTTTCACTTTTTTCATAAATGATTCGTTGCAAATTAGTTACTTTTCTCTGGATTCAGTTCCAACAAAATTAAAGATCTAGTGTAAGAGCTTGATATTCAAGAAAAAACAAATAAAAATGAAGTTCCAAAAGCTTCATACCTAAGAAGATGATTTCGATGATCTTATTTTAGAATTGAATTTTTATTTCAAAATTGGAGAATTTAACAAGCATTAATAATAATTCGATACTTTCGAACAATGATTCATCAACATACTTTAGAAAAATAATAAAATATTCAGTTTTTAATTCATAGCAATTATTAACAAACACTTTTAATTGCTTATACTTTCAATATTTTCAAACTTTTTTTTATAATGTTTGAATTAATTAAAAACATATTGAATAAGGAGTTAATATCTGAAAGTTAAAAAATATTTCAATATTTCAGTGAAAATTTATAATCTATTGCAATTGAAATAACCAAACTTTCAGATTCAGAGTGTTTTTTTAACCTAAATTATTAAGCTGGATGTCTACTCAAAATTTTAAATATTACTGTGAAGATGAGCTGAAAACAGTATCGGCGATATAATTGATGTGAATTGTGAAATCCAGCCTTGTTTGTCACAAATTAGAAAAACGTCTTCCGAATGTTCAACTTGAGCGATTGCCTTGTTTCCGAGAAAATAGTCGGGGATAACGGAACAGTTTGACCTGCGAAAATTAAAACATAGGCAAGTTTTTGAGCCTATGCTTTAAAAATTGATTTCGGAAACAAATTTCTAAACTCGATTTTAGATTTTAGATTAGTTTCAGTAGTAGTATTTTCAGTATTTTTCGAAAATCGAATAGATATTAGTTATCATAAGAGATGTACCGAATAGTGCGAATGGCCGAAACCGACTAATAGGCCCTTTTTAAGTATTCGGTGAAACGAATATTCTGAACATGAATAATAAGCTTAAGATGTGTTCAAAAGTACCGTTTGCATCACTTAATATTCTGCAAAAAATATCATTGTGAGTAATATTTTAAAAGTGATGATAGAATTGCAAAGCAAAAGTAATAAATCAGAGCAGGTGAAAAACACTATTTTTTCATGCTTTGTATAGAATTTGAAACATAACTGTTATCAAGTTTCAACCAATAATCTAAATTTTACATTTTTTATGTAATTTTTATTGCCATAAAATCCCCATATCTAATTGAAATTTATTTTTATAATTTTAATCATAATTTGGTCTCAAAACAACTTTATCGTAACCATTTCTTACTTAATTAACTTAATTTTGAAAGTTTTAAATTAAAGATTGGATTTTTTTATGAAAACTATTGATGATTATTGAAATAGTTTAATTGTGATAACGGCTCAAATTGTATGAGGCCCCAAAGGGGTATAAGTGCATAAAAGCTAATGAAAGACGTGGAATATCACAATAAACAAGCCTTGGAAAGAAAAATAAAAGATTTTTCTAAAAAAAAAACTTATTTCGAGAAAACACAATTTTTAATTTGATGTGTTTGGCCATTTTTCATATATTTACCCTAAAAATTTATTTCTATTTCAAACTTAAAAGTATGTAAATTAAAATTCTAATTATCTGAAAAATAACCAAATATAGTTTGAATTATGAAGAATCGTTTTATATCAATAAATCAAAAACGATCATTTTTGCTACGTCGAGGCAAATACAATCAAAGCTCATTTTGTTCAAAAACGTTCCAAAATAAGAAATTATTTTAAAAAAATATTCTGAAATTTAAATACATCTTTTAAATTTAAATTCTCTAGACAGTTACGATATCTTTATTTCAGAAAAAATATGGGCTTCTGAGAATCTCAAATTGAGATGCATTCTGTAAAAATCGGAACTTGCAATGAAAAATAAATCAAGAATTGGAAATGAAGTTCGGTCCACCCAACCCTGAACTGATCGGGATGAAATATAAAGTGCAATTTTTTGGAAATTTTCCAACTTTAAGCCAAGTTTAAGTCATATTAAGTTAACATATACATTTTGCCTAAATCATATGATCATCGTTTTTAGAATGAGAAAAAAAAAATGCAATATGTCATAGAAAGACTGAGAAATAACTAAACAAATTTTCTTGTTTTTGAGGGGGTGATTCCAAACTTATGGCCGGTGTATGGTCACCAAATTCTAATTCAACGCTGTAAGTACCTCAACAAAAGTTATTTGGTGAAATTCGTTCCAGGAAATTGCAAGTTACAGCTGTTTTAGTTTGACATCCGATTTTTTTTTCAGTTTCAAGCTTTTGAGTGATTAATAAATTCTTTTATTGAACAAACACCTCCACGGAGTGGAAAAATTTGAGAGTTCAAAAGTACACCTTCTAGGAAAAGTTCTTAGTTTTTATATAAAATCCAGCGTTTGCCAGTATTTCGCAACGGTTTTTTGCCGCTTGGGGGGGGTGATCACCCCGATCACCCCCCCCATAGGACCGCGCCTGCTTTTAACAGGATAGGAGAGAGCACATAAAAGCTTTCTAGCAAATGAAAAACAGGCATATATAAGCTAGAATGAATCATACATTATTGATTCACAACTACAAAATTCAGGAGATTTGAGTTTGAAATGATCAGAAAAGTTTTAACCAGGATGCCACAATGAGGGCAAATAAACGATTTTTTAATGGCAAAGTTGGCATTTAGCCTATCCACATTGAGATTTTTAAGCAATAAAACTTTTTTTTTATCATAATATTGGAAATAAGGACTTTTTTTAAACTTACTTTGTTAAATTCTGACATACATTAAAAATAAATGTAGTCGGACAAAAGAGAGACATGTACACACTAAGTGGAAGGTAAATATAGGTTCAATAGTACCTCTGAATCATAGCTTAACCATACAGGAGATCCAGAACACTACTTTACTTTACTTAATGATCCCGCGCCGATCCTCCGGAGCATAGGGCCGTGGTAAAAGACCTCCACTGCTGACGATCCGGAGCCAGCGACTTCACCTGGTCCCAGTCAAGATTCTCGTCGACAGTTCGGATTTCAGCGGCTAGGCTTCGCCGCCACGAGTTTCTGGGCCTGCCTCTTCTTCGATGACCTTCTGGATTCCAGTCAAGCGCCTCTCTGCAAATCTCGTTTTCATCTTTTCGCAGCGTGTGCCCAATCCATCTCCACTTACGTTCCCGAATCTCGATTTCTAGCGCCCTTTGATGACACCGGCGATGTAATTCCTCATTCGAGATCCAGTTGCCAGGCCACCAAGCGCGGATGATGTTCCGCAGGCAGCAGCGGTTTACAAATACTTGCAGTTTTCGCGTCGTTACCGCATATGTGAACCAAGTTTCGCACCCGTACAGCAATACGGATTTGACGTTTGAGTTGAAGATTCGGATTTTTGTTCGTAGAGAGATCTGGCGTGACCGCCAGATGTTTCGGAGACTCGCAAACGCAAATCGGGCCTTTCTGATCCGGGTTTCGATGTCTTTCCTGGTACCACCATCAGGCGTTATCATCCAGAACACTAAGTCTTGTTTTTATATATTTTTATTTAACTGAATATATTAAAAAAAAAAAAAAAAATATATATATATATATATATATATATATATATATATATATATATATATATATATATATATATATATATATATATTTCTTTTTTGAAATTTTTTTCCATGGAAACGATATTTGTACGGCTTGAATGATTGAATAGCCATGACGCAATTTTCAAAATTAAATATCTTTATATGGAAGGACATTTACCTCCAAAAGAATCTGTTACCAATCCAAAGATAGAAGGGACTGAACACTTGTCCATTATAAGGAAAATATACTAATTTTGCGCTTGATTTAACAGATATAACTGATGTAATTTAGATCAATCGGTTAATATTAACAGATAGACAAAAGCAATGAGACCGTAAACGATGCGTTTGCGATTCACATTTGAACACTTGTGAAGAGATTTTATTAAACGGAGCTAGGGGCCGTTCACTAATTACGTAAGCACGAATCTGGAGCACCCCGCTAGTAAGACAAAGTAAGATTTTTCAAAACCCCCCCTCCCCCCCTAGTAAGATCTTACGCTTTTTATTCTTTGAAAAATTGACACGTTTTTTTTCAAAAATAATTTGAAATTATAAAAATAAAATGTGACATTCATATTTCAAAGCAAAGAACTTTGCATTTGAAAAGCTAAATTTAAACAAAATAACAGATGAAATGTCATAAACGATTATACGAAGTATTATTTAAGACATTGCATGTTCGGGGTAACAATAATCTTCAATAAATTTCCATAACCGAATAAACAATATAAAATCTGAATTCCAGTTAAAAAAGGAATTTTGATTCTCATTCCAAAATTAAAAACGATCTCTGAAATGTACAAATGAAGATTATTTCTGTATCGAAATAACTGGTCATAGTTTTAAATATGAGCCAAGAAGTGAAATTTGTGTGAAAGATCAGGTTAGCACAAGGTGCCATAAAAATTTGTTATGTTTTTGATTAGAAAATCATAAAAATCTAAAAAAAACATTCTATGCTACTAGAAGGGATAAAATGTTTAACGACAACTACGTTGTCTACTAACCAAGAAGCTCAGACTCATTTGTTCTGTAAGCGATAAAGATTTAGGATTTTTTTTTTGGTAAACCGTTCGTAAAATTTAGAGTTGGTAGTGCCTTTTACTGAAAAAACTGTCTAGAAGTTTATTATCAAAAGCGCCTCATATTGTTTATTCAAGATTTTTTCTTGATGAAGTCCTTTTTGAAATATGATGGATTCAAATTGTGATGTCCACAACGCGCCACTTTCCTTTTTGTTTCCATAAATTTCTCAATTAAAAAGATTGTTATGATAAAAAGCCAAAATTGCAAAGATCTTTATAATAATATGATTTAGTGTTTTTTGTAGCATGTTGCTTTGAATGTATTCTCTATCTAATATATAAAGATGAGTTGGACTATATATGTTTGTTTGTTTGTATGCACCTTATACATATCCACACCGCTTAACCGATCAGCCTAAAATTTGGTACAGAGATGTAGTTCAACCAGGGTAAGGTTTTAGTAATAGTTCTGAGCCCCTCCCACCTAAGAAAAGGGACCCTCCCATACAACTTTCGTTTTTATTCACACGAGCCAAAAGTCATGGCACCCATTTTGTCGACCGACTTTTTTCCCTTTGGCAGGTTTTTTTCACCATCACCATGTGCCGGGCATTAGAAACGACCGTCCAGAGTTCACGTGTACTAGAAAGCAAATCAAAGCTTGCTGAGCATTAAAAATTTCAAAGGGGAAATTTTGGCGGGTGTTTTCATTCCTTGTTCTGTTCAAAGCACGTGGTACTGGTACGAGGTATTTGAAATTACAATGAGCCTACATTTTAGATTGAAAAAAAACAACTAGCCTATTAGGAATATATTCAGAAGAATTTTAGAGGTTTTCAAAGTGCTCCCTACCGCCGCTGGGGGAATATACAGTGAACTGAACAGTAAACAGCGAATTTACTTCTTCAGCTAAATAACTAATAGGACTATAAGTTTTGGGATCCCTCAAAGAGCAAGAAAAAAATGGTAAAATTTTGAGTTATAAGTTGAAGGTTTTGATTTCAACGCTTTGATAGTCGTCTGGGAATTTAAACGGGGGATTAGAAAATTGATAAGATATCTAAATCAGAGATTTTTAGGTTTATAGAATTCAATTCAATTGGTCAATTTATAACTTTTGGGTCATATTTCGCAGTACCAAAGTGAAATAAAACAAATGATATCTAAGAATTTTAACATTGAACATTCTTCACAGTAAATAATAGGGTGATTGTGTCCAAGAATAGAAACACTGAAATATATTCAATTCAAATAAAACCTTTTTCATAGCATTATAATGGTAATTTCGGTTCAGAGATGATTTGATTTCGATAACTTCAAAAAACTATTAATGGAACTTTCCAAGTACTCATAAAACAATGTGAAATTAAAAGGCGGATAAAGCACACATACAATAAAAATCATTGAAAATCTTCAATATGGCTCAACACGACTTGGAAGTCTTTTGAGAAATTTGTTAGTAAATAAAGCATGAATATACCATGGGGATCATCAATCTTGAAAAGTGAGATGACCTTCAAAAGAATTTTTTTATTAGATGGGGGGTGGGGAAGATAAAACATTATTTTATCATTTGATTCTTCAATCTAAAAAATATATGACCAAATCTATTCAAGCCTCCTGAAAATGGCGGATGAAAAAAATGTTCTTCAGGTTGCAAAAGAATTCAAGAGAAATTATATTGAATGTCTATCAATTAAAATTTCATACCAATAAGTTCTCTATAATATGAAAACGATAAACACAGTGAATAATCTCAATTAAAACTTTAAAAAGACAAACGAAACTTACATGGCTTAAAAAGTGCCAAATTTCTTATAATGTTGAATTTAAAACTTCCAAAATTTCGAAAAGCCAAACGATCCATTTTGATTTATATTTTATGTGAACCCGAGCAAGGCCGGGTAAAATAAGCTAGTTCTCTATAAATTTTATAGAACCAGCAATTAGTTTATTTATTCAAAGACATTAAAAGATAAATAACAAAACATCAAAAATAGCCCAAAAATAGGTAGTGAGAAAAAAAAACCTGAGTAATATGATTTCTTATTGCTGTGACGCATTATCAATGCAACATTTCTTACGTAAGATTTTTGGAAACCCCTCCTTCCCCCCTAGTAAGAGATCGTAAGCAAATTTTTCCAAAATCATTGTATGTATCAAAATTTTATAAATTTACTATCAAATGTCTGGTTTTGAAATTCATCCTTTACTAAATTTATGACCAGTGTTAGTTGATATTTGATTGAACAAATTGTTGAATTCCGAATTCATCCACAGAATCTTTATTTAGTCGTTGGAATTTTAAGATTTCGGTTCGACTATTTTCGTAAGTGGTACATCATCAACAAATTCACTTTTGTTACTATGAGTTCAAATTTCATATTTTAAATGTCTGGTTTTGGTTTTCCAACCGGATTTTTGATGTGGTGTGTAAAATTTGATTAGAAAGGTACCGATACATTGTGCTCTTTATTTCAAACCCAAGGGTTTAGTTTAACGTGCATTCAAGCTTGTTTAACATGTTGAAAAAAAGAAATTTATTTCAGGGGGCACGTCCTTATCATAGTAACCGGAAATTTCTTGATCTCACAAGAAGGTGTTCAAAAATAAGTTTTAATAAAATGTCAGAAAATTGGCTCACCTCCGGCGGAATTCAGTCTTCAATCACTCAAGGCCAAAGACATTTGATTTTATGACGTTAATGAATTGAAACTTATATTCAATGTAAGTTTAGAATTGCAATTCGATAAACCTTTTGTTTTGAATCTCAAATCTTGACACACAAAACCTTACCTTGAGAATGGGTTTTTATCAAGATGTGTAACTAACAAGTTCAGAATTTGAAACCAACCATTTAAAACCAAAATTTATGCATCGAATACCAATTTAACACATTAACCCTAATCCACTCTTGAGTGTCAATGCGAGAATATTGGAAGTATTGGGGCTTATAACTTTATTCGGGTGCATCCAAATCAAAAAAAAAATACTCGGGGCCCTAAATGAATTCTTGAAATCTATAAATTTGCATCATAACTTTTTTTATGGATGCAGGTTCCGGAGGATCTTACCTGTGGATGCAGCAAGGTGTGGTGCCGTTGATGGCACTGATGACAGCTTCCTCTATCGCAGTTTCGAGCCAAATGTCCCCAATGCAGACAATTACGACACAACCTGGCCTTGACGACAGCTTCGTTTCGTTCAACCAACTTCATCCTCTGAAAACGACCACATTGAAATGCAGAGTGCCAGGATTCACTGCAGAACGGACATGTTCCTGACGACTTGACCATAGCATGACAAACCGATGACTTGGGAAGACGTTGATCAATGTGTGGACTTGAATTCTTTTGGGGACCGATAGATTGGAGGACAGCACATTGACTCTTCAAAAACTGCATGAGAGGAATATAAGCAGGAACCTCTTTTGTCGCATGCCTAGTTTCCCAATGACGTAGTGTAGAACCATCAAGTCGCGAACAGATCATATAGGCGAGAAGAGTACTTCATCCTGAAGTTTCCTCACCGATCTTCTCCAACATTTGCACATTCTTCTCAAAATCGTTGATCAAACGATTGAGACCCTCGTAGCTTTCTTTTTTCAAAGACTCGATAGAAAATAGAGCATCTAAGTATGATTTGGCTATAATTTTCTTATTCTCATACCGATCTTGTAATGCATTCCATGCCAAACAGTAGTTTGCGGCTGAGAGCTCAATATTGCTTATTTCTTGCAATGCATCGCTAGATAAAGCAGCACGCAAGTAAGTGAACTTATCCATTTCGGTAAGTTCCGAATTCTGATCGATCAAACTGTGGAACGAATCTCTGAAAACAACCCATTCAGTCACCTTCCCTGCAAAAGTTGGCAAACGAATTTCAGGGAGTTTGACTTTTGAAAAAGTTGAAGATGGTCGAGTCAAATTTTCGGTGAAATTATGTGGAATGGTTCTACTTTGCAGCTCTAATAATTTCGCCTTCAGCAAACAATATTTGTCGTCGAATTGCTGCAACAACTGATGATTCTCATCCTCTCTCGACTGGCCCGCAGCTTCACCTCTGCCTTTCCTTTCAGCATCACCATCCGACGATTCATCTTCCAACGCCTCTTCAAGTAGTATTTCAATTCTGCCACGCACATCGTAGAATTCTTTGCAGGTACTTTCCAATTTTTCTAATCGGACACTAATTTGTCGTTGATCTGTTTCGGGATGAAAGTTCTCCACAAACCTATCAATTAGTTCGATAAAACTTTGTAATTGTTTTTCACGTTTCAATAGCACTCTCAGTTCTCGGGACATTTTGATTCACTTTAGTTCAACAATTACAAAACAGTTAATTTTACACTTCACAACGACAAATTTTATCACTTTTACAATTATCGTTTTTTTTTTCAACACTTTATAAATTCACTTTTTTCACAAAAATCCACTGATCGACTCGACGTACCGTTCGCGAACCGATTGACCACAGGACTTACAACCCGGTTGACAGCAATAAAAAAGAATTTACCAGCAGAAATTTTTGAGCAGAATGTTCAACCAAATCTAGAAAAGGACATCACAAAGCCAGAATAATTAAAGACTCACATGCATTTTAAATTCTTTATTTCTCACACCAAATATATTGCAAAATATAATGGAGAGTCACATGCATCAAGCCTCCTTAATTACTTCCCTTTTCATGCCACTTGGTGTGCCAATTTTAATCAAATCTGCTCCTCCAAATCCGCTGGTTATTCCGTCGAAGTCCTCGAATTGGCCGATCGATCGTTCAATTCCACTGCTCCCATGCATAAAAACTTGATCAGCGACCATGTTTGAACGACCGCTAGCACTAGCTGCTGTATTCGATGGCGCCTTCAGGTTTCCCACGTTGGTGTCGATCTTCGAGACACAATAACACAATAAAGGGCATTGACCCCACAGTACACTTATTGTTCATGCAATGCACAATAATCACTTTTTGTCCGTTTATTGTTCAAGAAAACAAAATTTGTTTTTTCCGACAATTTTCAATTTCGGACCATGCACTATTATCACTTATTGTCCGGGACAATCTTTTTGTCCATGCAAACACGTTTTGTCGTTTTTTTTTCGTTTTTCGACAAACTTTAGTTTTTTTTGTCCGCACGCAAATTTCACTGTCCGATTGTCCGATATTGTCCAAAACCGGGGATATCCGGCTCGAAGGACCAGAATTATGTTCGTAAAAACTCCCGAAAATCCCGATTTCGGACACTTAATTAAAAACCGGTTTAACTTGCGACAAAAAACTAGCCGACGGTTGCGATCAAAGAAACGCGTTTATTTCGGTTGTAGTGTATATTCGGACTGACTGCTGTCTACTACCTAGCTGTCTACCTAGCGACCGGCACCCAGATTTAGTACATCGAGTAGTCTTTTGTTATCGCTCCGAACTGATAACACAATAGCGAATGGGTGAGCGGAAAACTTACACCGTCACCTGCTTTCTAGGGTGGTACTTATATTGCAATAGATTTAATAAATACGTGTACAATTAAAATTAAAACTTTGGAAATGATAACTTCTCCAACAGTGTTGGTGAAATAGACGATCGTAATCGAAATGCAACACGTACGCTAACAGAAGTGATTTCGGCGTTTGACAACTACTGTTTGCCACGTAGGAATGTGGCAATGGAAGCCTTTAAGTTTAATCTAGTGACACAAAAAGAAAAACAGTCGTTCGGTGACTTTGAAACGGAGTTACGCACACAGGTGCAGTTTTGCGATTTTAAGTGCACTGGTTGCCAGATGCCATATTCAGACCGAATGATTCGTGACAGGATTATAATAGGCGTCCAAAACAAGAAACTGCAGCTGAAATTACTGGATGGAAAGGATGATCCGTTGCCGAAAGTAATCGAAATTTGTAAAATTTTTGAGGCGGCATCAGAAAACAGGCAGCTACTCGATCGAAAAGCTGGGCCGTTAGAAGTGAAGGCAGTACAGCAGAACCAGGCAGAAGTGAACAACCAGGAATCTGTAGATTCGATTACTCGAAAAACTTGTTATAATTGTGGAAAGCCGTACACTCGTTATCATCGTCAAACTTGTGCAGCATCAAAAGCCGTGTGCCATTCTTGTGGAGCACTCGGACATTTTGAAGCGTTCTGTCGCAAGAAGGAGGAAACGAATGGAAACCGGGTCAACCAGGCAACCCCAACCGGAGGAAGGAGCAACCGTGCCAACCAGACACTCTCATCTGGAGGAAACCACAACAGGGTCAACCAGGCGACCCCACCCGGTGGATGGAGAAATTCTGTGCAATCAATTAACTGGACTGACGCAGGTAAGATAAATGAGGTCTATAATGCATGTAGTGTGAAAAATGATTCCCCTATCCCCTACAGAGTAAGCTCTAGTGTCCATGAATGTACCCCCGTGAAAAGATGGAAAAAGACTTATCATATCAATAATTTACCCATCGATTTTAAATTGGACACCGGCTCAGATGTGAATTGCGTCCCTTTAAACATCTTTAAGAAACTGGGTGGTTCTATTAAGTGTTTTGAAGATGGTCCCGTATATGATTATAGTAATAATAGAATAAACATCCATGGAAAAGCACAACTGACTTGTCTCGACCCCTTAACAAACGTTCCCCAGTCTGCTCAGTTCTTGATTGTTGATGATGGATTTGAACCCCTTCTTGGACTTAATACTTGTAGTGAATTTGGTTCAATCAGGCGGTTGTGTAATATTAACAAAAATTTAGATATTCCAAATAATAAGAATGATTTTGTAAACCGTTTTATCGATCTCTTCGAGGGTTTGGGAGAGTTTCCCGGGACAAACTCCATTTCGCTGAAACCTAATTCTATTCCAACATTACATTATAAAAAACGAATACCTCTGGCGTTGTATGACCGAATTAAGGAAGAGTTGGATCACATGGTTAAGCAAAATATAATTTCTCCGGTCGATTACCCCACAGATTGAGTAAGTAATATGCAGGTGGTTGAAAAGCCTAACGGCAAGTTGCGTATATGTCTAGATCCCAAACCCCTTAACCTGTGTATTAAGCGAGAACATTATTTGATTCCTACGCAAGAAGATCTGTTTAGTCGTTTGTCCGGTAAAAGTGTCTTTTCTGTATTGCACTTGAGTAGCGGGTTTTGGCAAATGAAACTAGATGAGCAAAGTTCAAATTTGACAACATTTATGACCCCTTTTGGGAGATTCAGATGGAATAGAGTTCCATTTGGATTGAATAGCGCACCTGAAATGTTCCAACGACGGATGGTGCAAATATTTGGTGACATAGCTGGTGTAGAGATCTATTTTGACGACATGGCGATTGCAGGAATTGATGAGCATGAACATGATCTGATTTTGTCTCGAGTTGTAGATAGAGCTTTGCAAAATAATGTTAAATTTAACCCAGATAAATTACAGTACCGTCAGAAACGGGTAAAATTTATGGGCCATACAATTGGCGAAGGAGAAATATGTCCCTTAGACAAGGATGTTAAAGCAGTTACGCACATGCCTAAACCAACTAACGTGACAGATGTTTCCAGACTTCTTGGATTGCTAAAATATTTGGCAAAATTTATCCCAAATTTGTCTAAGCGTACTGCCAATCTACGTAACCTAACTCACAATGGCGTCGAATGGAACTGGACAGCTAAACATGATGAAGAGTTCAGCGATATATGCGAGTCGTTAGGGAAGGCACCGGTGCTAGCAATTTTTGATCCCACAAAACCATGTAAGGTGCAAACAGACAGCTCAAAAGATGGTCTAGGATGTGTACTTTTACAAGATAATGGTCCTGTTGCGTTTGCATCTCGCACGTTGACCCAAAGTGAGCAGAAATGGGCTCAAATTGAGAAAGAGTTGCTCGCTGTCGTTTTCGCGTGCACTCGGTTCCATAATTTCTTATACGGAAGAGAATTCGTGGTAGAATCTGATCATAAACCACTCGAGAGCCTTATTAAGCGGGATATAGATGACGTAACTCCACGATTGCAACGAATGTTTTTAGCTTTGCTCAAATATCCAGGATTATCCATGGTGTATTTACCAGGAAAGAATATGCTAGTAGCAGATTGCTTATCAAGAGCTGCTTTAAAAACCACTGAAGAAAGTGACCCGCAGCTTGAAGGAATGGTACACAGTTTAAGGGGGGGGGTAGGGTCTAACACTTTCAAAAAATCGATTTTTTTATTTTTTTATTTTCTTATTGTAAAACATTTCAAGAATGTTGTGTCAAATTTTCAAGTCAATTGAAGCAAAACTGTAGAAATTATAGGCCTTTATCTCCTCCTATTTAATACTGCAAGAAAGCAAGAGCAGAAACTTCAAACGCGTTTTTCTCGATAGCACATTTTCAAAGTCCGTGGACATCGTCATTTGAAAACTACTTATCCGATTCTTTTCAAATTTGGAACATATTTTCTACATATGAAATACCAGACCCCAACGTTTTTCTTTTTTGATTTTTTTACTTTGGGGAGATTTTATAGGTGAAAAATGGCGGATTTTTAAGTGAAAAATCGTAGTTTTTACTTCAAACAGCCACAAAAATTTCATAAAAATATTTTTAAGTTAAATAAAAACGTTGGGGTCTAGAAAAACATCTATTAAAAATATTTTGCTCTGATTTTTTGAATTCAGATGATTCTGTGCTGAGATACAGTGTCCACCGCAAATCCTGTTTTCTAAAAGACATCCTCGAAAATGCTCCGCCACCGGCTCATTTTTCAATATTTTTCTACGAAAAAATTACTAAATGTTCTTTTAACAATGCTTTGTATAATTCAAAAAATTTGAATACATTTGTTTGAACGGTAGCTCTAGAAAAAAATCGTGAAAATGGTGTTTTTTTATACCCGTTAGACCCTACCCCCCCTTAACTAAACGTGCATGCATGTCCGAAGAGAATTATAACCGCTATATAGAGACTCTGAATAAGGATGAAAGGTACAAGCGGATCGTTACGTATGTCCGATGTGGATGGCCTTCGTTTCACGCTCTGGATGACTTAGGTCAACTATTCTATAAATTTCGTCAAGAGTTGCATTATGAAAACGGGTTACTTTTCAAAAACCACAGACTAGTTATTCCAACCGAATTGCAAGCGCTTATCTGCAAATGGCTTCATGCACCACATCTCGGGATCGAAAAAACACTTGCCAGGGCCAGAATGCAGTTCTTCTGGCCATGTATGACGAACGATCTGAAAGAATTAGTAGAAACATGTATAATTTGTGAAAAATTCAAACGAAACAACCAGAAAGAGCCCCTCGAACAAGACTCACTTCCAGACTATCCTTTTCAAAAAGTTTCCACTGACATCTTCGAATATGGTGGTCACGACTGGTTAGTGGTTATTGATGCTTATTCAGGCTGGATTTGTTGTGATAAACTGCCAGATAAAACAATGTCCAGTGTATGTAAGATATTTGATAAAATGTTTGATCATTATGGTTACCCTACAGAAATTCGCAGTGATAACGTGCCGTTCAATTCATTGGAATGCGATAAGTATGCAAACAGAAACAACATATCATTGAAGTTTTCAAGTCCTCGTTACCCTCAGAGCAATGGTCTTGCCGAGAAAGCAGTTGCAATTGCCAAGAATATACTAAAAAGGTGTTATGAGGCCGATGATGTAGAACAATACCAATATCGTCTTCTGGAATACAATACAACGCCAGTAGCTAGCATGCAGATGTCTCCCTCCCAACTGTTCTTTGGAAGGCAGTTGAAAACCCGTTTACCGATTGATGAGTCGCTGTTGGTCAAGCTTGATGTTAATAATACATTAATAAGTCGTAAACACGAAAAAAAGCGTGAGAACCAGAAGAAGTACTACGATAGAAATGCAAAGCCTTTGTCACTGTTGATAGTGGGACAGAAGGTCATGTTTCGGAAGAACTCTAGAGAGTGGCGCTATGGTGTTATAACTAGAAAAGTGAACAATCGATCATATGTTGTCAAAGATGACTTTGGAAATCATTTTCGTCGAAATCGTCGTTTCTTATCGCCTACGGTTAACAGCGAAGTAAATTTGGAAGAAATAATACTTGATGAAAATGTATCCCCAAAAACAGTTGATTCTCCATCTCAAAAGGTTGTAAGTCTTCCATACGTACGTAATGAAATAATCCCTGAAAATATCTCTTATTCTCCTCCACCTACTGATACTGATGAGCCTGATTTCCTGGGGTTTAGTGACGTCGAATCTGAGGATGATTCATTCCACTCGTTCTCTAGTCAGTCATCAGACTCGCCATCAAATGCACCTAAATTACTCGAAGTGGAAGGATTGTTGTGCCACCAAAACGTTATGGCCAATGGCAGTACTAACTACTGCGTCTATACTATCCCTAACATTTCCTATAACTTTCTTACTAACAAACAAAAAAAAAAAAAAAAAAAGAATACGTGTAATAAATGTGAATTATTTGTTCAGTGTTTCTATTCTCTGTTCCTACCTTTCCCATCACACATACATGCATTATTGTAGGGACACCTTTGTACAGTTAGAAAGTGAGTTGCTGCGTCAGTCAATTCAGAAGTGAAGAACCGACAACATGTAATTTAACCGTCGTGTAATAAATATTGTTTTTCTGACTACCTTAGTTGAAGAATTATTACAGCTAGCAAGTAGCTAATGAAATATTAGTATTTGGGTCTTTCAAATACTGTAGCTGAATTCAAAGGAATCTTCGACTACTTTGAAATCACGGCATTTGCGACTTTATCAACGTTGCAGTTGGCGGAAAGTTATTGAAAAACTGATCCGGCACAACTGTGTTCGATGTTTACTCTTGGGCTCGAACTCACGGACATCTGCTCAGGAAGCAACTGACTTGCCAACTGATCTATATCTCAAGCCCTTCATTGTGCAAACTTATTTTTACCATGTCTTTTTGCATCGTAAATATCTCAAACACACGTTAACTTAAAAATCTATCAAAAATAGGTAAGATAGTCGTTTTCATAACCAACACAACGCTACTAGAGTTTTGCATATCCAAACTCTAGTAACGTTGCTATCACCGAAATAAAGTGCCCGGATACTAAATGATCGTAGCCTTACGATCTCAGTGAAACTTCATGTTTCTTTGAAGAGATCTAAATTCTACTTAAGACTAAAGCGTACAGCTTTCAAGGGTTTAATGGCTAGCATCGTACTGATGCTAACACCACCAGCCCATAGAAAGAGTACTATGTATGCCGTGACCAAGACTCGATCTCATGACCTCTGGCTTAGAAGACTTAAACGCTATCCCCTTAGCCACGATCGGCGGCCTCGTTGTGAAATTATCTTTCTAGTGAAATTTTGTGCTAATATACTCAAAACTCAGTGTAAAGCTGAATTTTAGAGCAAGAAAATCTTAAAAATGGCAAATTGACCAAAAGTAAAAAAACAGCTTCCTTTGAAAATTGTCAGAAAATCTGCGTAACGTATTTGGAAAATCCAAGAATGCCAAAATGTGCCAAATTATTTCAACTTTGCAATCATATTTTAAAACATTATTTGGTGTGACTTAAACAACAATGGTTGGAAAACAAGAGAGATGTATTGGTTTTAGTCAGGAGTGCCAAATTGACACTTCAGGGACTGTAACGGGTAAAAATTTCAGGGACGAATTAGGATTTTTAAGCTGGAAGCAATGTGACAGGCGTTTAATACTCACGATAGCAAAAATATCTAAAAATTAATATCCATTACATTATTACTGATCTTTTTGATTATAAAAAAGTCGTTTATGTCAATAGAAATACTATAACATATACTTAAAAATACCAATTCCAACCTAAATAATTTTATTTCTTGTTCTCTTTTATGTTTCACTCCACATTCAAAAACGTTTTGAAAAATTACACAAGGCCACAAAATTATATTTTTCCAAGGTGCAAAAATTTAAGAACTTAAGATTTTAGCCGCAGCCCGTGGCATAGAGGATAGCCTTCAAGACTTCTAAGCCAACGGGCATGAGATCGAATCCCGGTCACCACATAATGTATAGTACATTTTTTGTGGGTTTGCGGTTTTAGCATTTATAAAAAGCTAGCCATCATATCCACGAAAGTTGCACGCTTAGAGTTAAGTAAAAATGAATCTCTTCGAGGAAACATCAAATTTAATTGAGATCATGTGTGTGTGTTTGTGTTCGTTTCATAATTTGAGTTCGCTGAACCCGAATATGCAATTTTTTTTTCTATCAGCTTTCATTCTTGAAATAAGTTTCGAAAAAAAGGTAAAAATCATTCAAAAAATTTCTGAATTTTTTGACAAAACTAAAATAAATGTTCAAAATCAATCATCATGTTTCCTCAAGACCGCAGCTACGCATCGTTCAAGAAATCACCCTTTACCACACCTGTAAATTGTAAGTTTAAGCTTTCAATGATGAATTTAACATGTTGGTTTTAAACCCTTCTATTGAAAATTAAGAACCGAAATATTAAGATGATCAATAATCAACAATTATCATGCTTTTGCTGAACAATTTTTAAACATGGTTGTCTGAAATTTATTTTACAATTTGGTTTCTTTTTAAATCTGGTGTCATATATTCTATTTCTGTGCACTGATTCTTATGTCCGTAGTTTTAAATTCCGGTTTTATTTGAAATTTTAATATACATTCTATCTATGGTGTTTCTGAAATGTTTATTTAAATTTGTAAATGAGACTGCTTAAAATTTATTTATCAATCACAATTCTAGTTCAGAATTAGGATAAATATTTTGAATAACTTATGAATGACTTACCTGAAATCACATTAATCATTGATTCTGATTGATTTCGAATCGTATCATGTATTTTATAAAAAGATTTTTAACTGAAATCGAAATTTAACAATGTATTTGCTCTTATTTTTTTTTTTGTGAGCATGATACTAGTTTTGGATTTTGAATTTTAGATTCGACTAGACCAACAATCGAAAGCCTGCACTACTTTTTCTAAATCTGATTTTTTATTCTGGTAATGAGTCTAATCCCATTCATATTATTGATATGATATTTCGATTATATTGTGATTATTTTCAGACTTTGATTTCTGATTATGTTTTTTAAAATGGTAAATTTGAACTCAATAAAATAAAATGAAGAATCAGAATAAGATTTTTTTCTGACTTGTTTCAAATATGAAACAAATTTTGTTCAGTTGATTTCTACCGAAATTTAAGTTTGTTATTGGAAAATATTAGCTTTTGGAAAAAAAAGTTTGTAAAATACTCAGTTGCGAATTTCTAATGACAGTGGCAATATTGGCTTTTCTATCAATAAAAAGGATTGAATTTATTTTTTTTTATTCTAAAGATTTCATTTAAGTTTACCTGGCGGTTTGACGGAGTGTTGTCAATAAAATGATTTCGCCACAAGGGTTGCTCGAACAGGTTGCGTACAAGCTTGCTTTCAATGCGAAACGAAAATGCGACACGTTTCCGCGGAAAACGAGTGCGGCGCATGGAGGCGCATGGTTGTTTTCATTAGCATGGGATTGATGGTGGGGAAGAATGAACTTTTAAATTTCAACTCCTGTTACGATGTGGGAGTACAAAATAAGACAAACGTTAAATTGAAACTTCAATATGTTTTAAGCCTTGAATAAAATGTTGAACACTAAGCAGTATATCAAAACTTAATTTTTTGATTTGTTCTGTACAAAATATTTGAAAATAAGGAGTAGTTTTCTAAGACCTTACCGATTTGAGATACTGAATTTTGGACGTCTCTTGAGAAAAAATAAACGTAAGTCTCACAAATCGTTTTTTTTATTGAAACAGGATATCACATGTTTATTTAGCGTTTTAATTGTCCAATTTAAAACTTAACAGAAGTCACATTGCATGCGTTTAATATTATGTACAACGTTTTGTTCGTAGCACTACTTTCTTCTTCGAGTGGTGCGGTGTCACTTTTTATTCCGACCGCCGAATTATTTGTCGAAATCGTTCAAGGCACTCGTCGTTAGGCCGGTGAAGCTGTTCGATAAATTGTCCATATCCTGCTGCTGTTGCTGGTGGGTCCTCTGCTGCTGCTGCTGCTGCTGTTGTTGTTGCTGCAGCATTTCCGGCTTGATGTCGGAATTGCTGACGAAATGGCCCAGCATCGATTTGATTTCCGACGAGTTCATGTTGAAATCTTTCCCCAGATCCATGTCCAGTAGGCTGCTGAGATTGTAATCGGCTGTGTTGCCAGTTGCTTGGTGTTGCTGCTGCTGTTGACAGTTTGGCACGCCCTGGGTCCCACTGGGGCCCGGTTGATTGAGGGTCTCGGGTAGGACGCCACCGTTGTTTATCAGATTGCCCAAGTTGTACTGTTGCTGTGGGTTGGGTGGAATTTGGTGGAATTGGTTTTGGGTGGCGGCAAACATTGGCGGCAGAACAGTGTTGCCAGGTACTGCGGTTGGGGCAAAATTGTACTGATTTTGGAATTGAAGCTGCGGTTGCTGTTGTTGTGGGGCATTCATGAAGAAATCGTTGTTGGCGGCGTTGTTGTGCTGGAAGTTACCCGGAGTCGGCGTTAGGCTGTTGGCGTACGGCGATGTGGGACCCACGGGTGTCGTGTTGCCATGGGGTGAACGTTCAGCCGGCGAGGGCGACTCGTTTGGATTGCGATAGCCTGCAAAGCCGAGATACTGGTGTGTTGGGGAATCTGAGGAGAAGAATTTTTTTGGTGAGGAGAAAGTAAACTAGAGTGGGGTGGGTTATTTGGATAATCTACCTCGTGGTTCTACTTTGATAGCATCTCCTGGCAAATTGAGCATGTGTTGCTGCTGTCCATAGAAACCGCCACCTGTAAGTGTATGTAATAAATATCTTACAGTTTTTCTACTCGCACATGCGGCTTTCTAGCGGCTATTGCTATTGTTCAACGAACATGCGGTTAATAAGTCATGCAGGAGGGTGTTAGGGAAGATGAATTCATGATTGGAAGCTTAGAAAAACGATAGCAGTGATACGATGGATAATGACAATGATCAAAAGACACAAAACAAAATCAGAACTCATCCATTATTATAACATCAAAGTACAACCGAACTCAATTAGAAAAAAAAACTGATAAAACACAATCTGGAACTTACATTTTTAAACCCTAGTCTTGATATGTCACACTGAAACTAATAGACAGCAGTTTTGACAGATTAAAAATCAGTGTTTTAATAAAGATATTTTCGTCATGGATTTTTATTGCTGCCATTTCTTACGCTAGAATAAATCATTGATTGTTGTTTTCATTGTATAATCAGATAGGGTATAGAAAAGTCTCCTAATCATAGTCTAGACGAGAAGGACACCAAATTGATAATGAAAGCAAAATGTATCTTTGTTTGTTTGTTGTTCAACTTTCAATACTAACCATACAAAAATTAAAAGTATCCATATCTTTGAACAATATTCTTAGTAAACAGTTACTTATCTCAACAGTAAAAATATTACGCTCTCACCTATAAAAATTGGCTTTTAGATGTGGTTGTGTTACCATTTTTTCTTATTGCACTGTGTATTACAAATTAGGGGGAAACGCGAAACCCTCGAATTGTTTGGTTGAATTTTTCCAGTGCGAGGCTTATTTCAACTGGCTAGGATTACTATTTATCAAGATGGTTTTTGGAGACCACCTCCTATCATTGGACTAGTATGTAATTTGACTAGATTGTAGGTTGCTCCTAAAATTTTCTTCTTCGAGAAGGTCCTCATTATGCCAATAACAATTCCATCCAAAAGACTATCAAATAAAAATTGTCATCCTTCCTCTTGAGATGACTTATTCCTGCCAACAATGACATTCACCAATGTTAGTTTTGTATCCCCAATATAACAATTACATTTAAGTACAAATGGACAATACTAGTTTTGTTTTGTTTCGATTATTGTAGCTTGATTCTTCTTCTTCAAGTTCAATCGAATGTTTGCACCACAAAAATATCATTTCACCAAATTACCAATTATATTAGTGTTTTTAAAGTTTTTTTTTCGATAACATGGACCCTTAACACCGGGAGTCATTGTTAAAGTTGGAGTTTGTTATCGTTTGTTCTCCACAAATCAAATACAAAGTTTTTTTTTTCACCTTCCATCACCATTGTTAACATATTTTATCGTACTCTATACAATGTGTGCAGTTTTCTATCTATTACCGAGCGTTGATGAGTCACGTGGTGGGTTGACCACGTGCTTCATCCAACGGCTTTGTTTTGTGTTTCTGATTGTAAGTATGTTCGTGTTTAAAGTTTCTCATTGAGCGGACCAACAACCCGAAAGTGATCTGTGTATGTATTGGATCGGTTCGAATTTGGACTTTTTTTTAGCATTCAAAGGCTTTGAATTCCATTTAATTCCTTAAAATAAGTGCCAATGTGTTTGTTAGGTTGAAATGAGGAAAATAAAGTGGATTGATCTTATCAGAAACTTCCAAAGTTTGAAGCCAATTATAACAGGTAATCCAATTTTTTACAGCAAGCATGAACCTTTATGTTAGTTATTTCTTGCAGACAACTGTTTATCACAATCGTTTTTACTAAAAATCTTATCAGTTCTTCTCAGGTCCTTGTCAAAATTTCATTACTTTCACAGAACCTTTATTTTCCAGATTCTCCTTACATATCAGCGATCGTAGCCAGCCACGAAAAGCTTTGCGTGTTATCAATAAACCAGACAAAATTTGAGCTCTGGGTGTTAGGGCAAATTTTTGGACACTTAACCAATCACTGATTTGCAACAAATCTTGTCGAAGAAACAATTTGCAGCACATTTCCATCACTTTCAGATGTCACCATTCCTTCCTTTCAAACACCTTTTGGAGGGTTGGCCGTTAATGGTACAAAAGAAACTTGGCCGAACTCGAGCAAAACAACATAAAAAAAAGACTTGAATTAACAACGGCTGTTAGAACTTTCGAAATTTGCTTTCTTAATAAGTGTAAATAACCGAAACAGATAACACTTTTAAAAGGAAAACTTTGTCTCTTCATCAGCATAAAAAACACACAAGCTCTTCAAAATTTTTCAACTCCGATCACCAGTAAGGAATTTTTCCGGGAAGGAACTCTTTATGAAAATTGGTTATCAATTTTATTGGAAAATAGTCCCTGGCCTTCCGGTAATCACTCCAATGATAAACCGCAGTGGTGGATGCACTTTTCGTCGTTTAACTTTAATATTTGTAACTAAAATTTAATTTAAACAAAACCGTTGCAGACGAAGAAAAAAACGCGTGCGGCCTGCACAAGGCATCGCCTACTTTGAAACTGTCAGTTTAGATTGGAAACAATAAATATTGGAAACTCTACTCTAGCTAGCATACTCGTTGCCAGCTAAGAACATTTGAATATGAAATATATTTGTAGAAACAATATAATTTTGTTCGAAAAAAAAAACAAAATTTAAAAATGTTCATAATAAAGGCACTCCTTTGGCGTCCTTACTCGAACCGATCGAATTTGCATAAGTAATTGATGATAATGTAAATGATTATGTGTTGATGAATGACATAAATGCGTTTGCTTCCTCCACCCTTAGAAAATGTGATTTAAAAAAAAAATTAATACCCTTAACACCACGAGAAGGCAAATTTACACTAACAGAGAAATATAGAGAGAGCGCAAAATGAAAGGAAACAGACAGTGAAGGTGAGGAGGAGGAATAGAAATTTAAAAGGGCTCTCTCGCTGGTCGGGAGCTGGAGACACTTACGGGCTCCATCCGGAGGAAGCTGTTCGGTAACATCGGGCCAGTTACTGATTCTTGGCTTTTTGTGCCGTTTCGGGTGAGCTACAAACAAGATAGAAACGACTCCATCAGTTAACAATAATTCAAAAACTAAATGATCTCTAAAAAGTATTGCTTAAGCTAGAAAAAAAAATCTATGATATGACTGACAAAAACGAGAATCGACCCTAGACATCTGCACTGTAAGAGCTAGGATTGGGGCGGACCAGGGTTGTTTGCTGGGGCAGAGGACCGGGTTCGACCGGAGAATAGTAGCATGAAGTTTCATCGAACTCGCTGAGAGCCGCATTGGGAGCTATCGAGGTGTACAGGGCAAAATGTTCGGCCTCGGTGAGATCAACGCTGGGATCCAGCTTGATGCCGTAGTCTCCTTCGACCAAGTTCTTTATACTCCGCGCATCGGCAATGGCCACCAGCTCAAGGTTTCCGTCCTGGATCGGGACATCCAGCTGTAGTGCGCTGACCGTCTTCCGATCCAGCGGAGGAAGGGAAGCTGTGCTGGCACGCTCGTAAGATTCGTTTCCGGGCAGAGAAAGATGCGTTCCGCTGCCATTGCCAGTGCGTGCAGTCAGATTAGTAGAAGGTGCATCCCCTTTCAGCGGGATGTAGATGACATCGGGATTGGACTCCGTTGTAGGTCGTTTGTACGAGACACTGCTAACACTTCGAGCAACAGGTTTCCCCGCTTTACGTTTTTCACCTGCTGATGTTGAAGTTTTACTACGGATAGAATCTCGCGTGGAATCATTAACTTCGAAATTCGCCACACTAGGCTCTTTGGAAACCCCGGCGGGATCTTTTTGGGTCAAAGTGGAAGTGCTTGCAGTGAGATCGGACTTGCTCTTCTTGCGGGAAAATAATTTCGAAAAGAAACCGGATTTTTTAGTTTTGGGAAGAGTTCCGTAGTCATTTTTGGTTGGAGAAGCCGGAGGAGTAGGGGGAAGTTTTTTGTTGGGCGGAGCGTCGGGAGACTTCATGATAATGATCTGATCAGACTGCGGACGGGGAGTCAGACTACGCATGGACCCCTTGCGGATGATACTGTGCAACAGGACTTCATCTCCTATGTCTTGGTTTTCTTTGTTCTGTGTATTGTTAGGCTTGGCACGCTTCGGTGGTAGTGGAGGAAGTTTTTCATCTTCTTTGTTTTCACGTTTCAGTGAACCTGTATCGGAGGTGTTGAAAGAGATCGGTTCAACAGCATCGTACACTCCGGGCTCTAGCTGATCGAACTGAGAACATTGTGGACGAGGGGGAACGGGGGGACCTAAAGCTAGAGGAACTGGATTTTTGAAGGCACGTTGTAGACTAGTATAAGTAGCTGCATCATCAAACACATCGTCAATATCCATTTTTTCTCCATTGCCTAGCAAACCAGATGGGACTGTATTTTCTAAATTTTTGAGCTCATTCTCTATGATCATATTCTCGCGACGAAGCTGATGATCGGTGTAGATTTCATCTAGCTCTGCCACTTGCTCAAGTAGTTCATTGAGGGTCTTATCTTCGTCTTCCTTTGGAACCTGCTGCTCAAGAGAGCCGTTAGAGAACACATGATCATCCAACAACTGATTGTCAACACTGGAAACCATGCTGCCGGTATTGTTGGCAACGTCGAATTCATTTCGTTCGATCCATTCGGTCGTTTTCTGTTCGCTAGGCATCTGCTCCGTAACGATCGACTTAGTTTCGGTCACTGGAGTATCGAGCACAATAATCTCATCTTGCTGCTGGACCATGGGCTTCGGAGAATCGATAGCCTTCTCCAGACCTTGGCTGGACTGTCCCTCGAGAAGAATTCTTTTGAAGATTTCATTCTCCGGGGAATCATTTTTCATAACATCGCGTTGAAGTGACCAAAACCGGCGCCTACCTGAGTCCAACGGCAACAGCTCGAACGCCAGCGGCTCACTCGTAGCACCATCGGAAGGCCTCCTCAGCTGGATGTTGACCTGAAATGCGAAAACATCAAATTAAATTCAAAAATAATAATTAAAATTCTTCTCAACTCACCATAACGGAGCGATCGACCTCGATAGATCGGTACCGGGGGGTTCGGAAGCAAATTGCCACCTGTTTGTGCACGTTGGTGTGCTGAAATTCGCCGACATCTTCCCAAACGATCTGGCCGTGCTGCTCCTCGTAGAACCGGACGGAAATGTCCTCCTTAGCCACCTTCTCACACAGCAGAATAATCTCCTTGCCACCGGCCACCGGAGCAGTGATGTCGCTCAGCTTGCAGATCACCAAATCCGACATGGCTTTCTTGTCGTAGATGATGTCGGACACGATCGGTTGCAGCGGCTCGGTGAACCGACCCCGCTGTTGACCCTCCAGGAACACCTGGAAGCAGAGCCGGACGGCGTTGAGATCGATGGTGGCGGGTTGTTTGGCATGACCGTAACCAGCTGGAAAATGAGCGATCATTAAAACAATGAAATCCCAAAAAGCAAACCTTCACTTACTCTTGAACGGATCAACTCGAATCTCTTCGCGCAATCGGAGCGCCTCCTCGATGTCCTTCTTCTTGACGCACTGGATGCCCAGATTGCTGAAGGTGTAGCTCATGGTGCTGCTGTTGATCTCGACTGTGCAGACGCCCTTCTTGCAGCCCTCTTTGCCGACTAGATTATGGGGATGGGGTCGATAGGGCGGATCCTTGGTAACGCAGGACACCACAACAACTGCGCGGCCCTTGTAGCCACGCACCTCGATGCTGGGGAAGGTTTTCAGATCCGGCATGCTGTGAACGCCCGGGATCGATCCCGCCGAGCGACCCTCGCACTCATATCGGAAGCGGAGTGCCTTCGACTGGGGCTGCTCTGTGATCACCACGAATGGTTTTTCCGGTGCTGGAGGTGGCATTTCTATTTGAATAATATCAGCTGTAATGGAGAAAAATAGAATAATCGAAGGGTTAGGGCAGGTTTCAAACACGTGGTAAGACAATCATTCATCATATTCGACATAAAAAAAACGGTAGATTATGGCTGAGAGTTACTTTGGGAACAACACTCTTAACGATGTAATTTACCTTCAGGCACGGGGATGGGTTCAGGAGCAGTAAAGATATTAACAGTGGGCACAACAAGAGCCGAGAGGGCAGGTTTTGGAGAAGGTTCCTTATCAGAGGAAGAATCGCGCTTCATGATTACATTGTATAGCCCAGCCAATGGGGATCGCGAAAGGCGATCGAACTTGTGGAAGAGATTTTCGTACTCATAGTCGGATGAGCAAGTAGAAGACGAGGAGGAGGCAGACGAGTTGCGATCGTGTATGTGGTACGGATCGTGAGAGGGCTTGGAGGAGCGCGTTGGGAAGGACATCTTTGTTTATGTTGTGTTGTCGTTCGTCGCCGTCGTCGGAAAATGCGCTTTGTGATGTGATTATTTTAGTTCAACTATACTACTGTTTACTTCCTTGAAAGGGTTAGTCTAACACGGAAAGAAAAGAATTATTACAAAACAGTTCAGTACGTCCCTTTGAGCTAGAAACATTTAGGTACACAAATTCTCTAGAGCATTCCAACAACTAACAGGAAAACATCGAATAAAATCCAACACGCGACAGGTCACTCACAAAAATTGGGTCACTTAATAAATTTTCTGGTTAATTTGTGTATCAGGTTATTCCAAGGTCATGAAAATTATGAACACCGATCGGATGATCGTGTTTCTGAACTGATGTCAGAAATTCCGTGACAGAATTCCTCCTTTTCCAGTTCAACCGATTTGACAGTAATCAGAGCGGATGGACCTCGAAATATATACGTTCATCCATCCACAAAAATAGATCAGCCAGTGGTTCCGTGATCGGAAAACCGATCGTATGATTTTCACTTCTCGTTACACACCAAAGAAAATTAATCTGAATGGATCGGAAAAATCCTACACATGACTATCGAAGTGCATAAATTTGAACCAAGTTCATCAATTTTCACGATACAAACACACAATCGAAGCTAGCCGTGATTGATTTTCGAAGAAAAAAACGAAGAAAAGTAATCGACAACTGGGAGACGACGCACACACGAGACACAAAACGCAACGCCTGCTTGGTTCCGCCGCGATTGTTTCAGCAGCCGCGATCCGACTTGTTGAAGATGGGAAGAACAACTTTGTCAGAGAATTTCGCCCCGCCAAATTTCGTTGTCCGTTCGATTCGAACCAACAACTCACATTCTAACTCGAGAAATCTCAGCTCGATTCAACCGGCGGCGGAAAATGAGAACCGGTCAAAATTCGCCGCTGCTTGCCACTGTTTAAGAAAATGGAGAAAATCTATTTTTACACATTTTCTCTTGTTTCGAGTTCGCCAAGAAGCTGCAGAAGGTTGCTTGGATGAATTGGGGAATAGAATAGCAAGCGAAGGAAAAAAAATCCGTACGGGAAAATTGCAGTCCGTGTGAGGATCAAATTTTTGATCAGGAAATTTTCCTTAATGACCGACTTTAAACCTTTGAAGAGTTGATATGTCGCTGGATGATTTTTGACCAATTGCCTTATTCACACTCTTTCCACGGTGGGAAATATTTCTTCAATAGTCTTTCGTGGAAAATAAAACTGAAAATTTTTCACCTTTTCTTGCAAGGAACACAAAATTCAATTTTCCGTACCATAAATCCGTATGTTGATAGGTGAGTTTTTCCTCAGTGGCACACTTGAATTAGCACGCGTTGTCACCAATTTCTACCGACGTTTTTTTTTCTGCTTAAAATTCGCAACAGGAAATCTTTTTCGATCGATCAATGGAGGTAAAATCTGCCGTCGCGCGTGGATAGAGAAAAATTCAACTTTGGGAAACAGCGCGCGCGGCCGAAAATTCGTCTTAGTTGTACGGCTTACTTAGATGAGCTGAACTGACCACGGCGAGTGTAAGGGATATTGCGCTTTTGCTTCAGTTGGGCCGCTTCTATCGTTAGCTGCGAGGAGAGCCGTTTAGTTTTAGGTGTATTTAGTCATGGTGAGTTTTCGCGGATCGCCCGGCTTCGGCGCTCTCGTTAAAGATTCTTCCCAAAGCCAACAACTGAATACAGGAAGCAAGGTTCTCTCGCGATTCCTGTGCAACCGATGATCGACAAATGATGGTGTTTGTATTTGGATACTATTTGCCAGCCGTGAATTTACGATATGGTGGAAATTCTATCCCTTAAATAACGTTGAGTCGAATTTGAGATTTTTAATAAAAATCGGAAGGAATTAACTTCAATGGATTGGAAAATTGAATTTATCGTTTTTTTTTGTAATACAGATCAATCACCTCTCGAATTAGTTGTCTCGTTCTAATGAGAATGTTACAAAAAAGTTCAGGTCAATAAACAGGGATTCAATTCGTTAACTTTGTATGTAATGGTGGCTCCAGAGAGTCCAAAAAGTACATTTCTAACATGTCAATTTTCCAGCTTTGAATGAAAGTAAACCAGAGTTATATAGCTATTTCAAACAAGAGTAGATAGAAAATAAATACAACCAGAATTAGGTTGAAATCGATTGATGATGATTGAATTAGAGTAGGTAGGTAACTTCTATAATTTATTTGATTCTGGGAAAGACAGAGATTCAGCCTCTTTTCTTGCTTCGTCATCTTCTTCTTATTCTAACACCAAAATGGTCAAAACTTGTATGGATCGATCCTGGAAAATGAAAAACTTATGTTCTTTATTTTTCTTTTCAACAAAGCTTGGCCTGGTATCCGGAGTTCCATTTCAAGATGATGATGGTGATGCGTGTAAGATTTGTCCCCTTGGAAAACAAACCCGTTTACCTTTCAGCAAAGACGGTTCACGAGCGAACGAGGTGCTCGAGGTGGTCCAATCAGACGTTTGCGGGCTGATGGAGGAACCTTCGATTGGGAAAAATCGGTACTATATCACGTTTGCGAACGATAAATCCAGGAAGATCATCGTCCATTTTTGGCGACGAAGTCCGAGTCCGAGGTGCTACAAGCGTTCCAGTCCTTCCACAGTATAGCCGAAAGACAACAGGGTTGCAAGATCAAGATCATTCGAACGGATAATGGGACACCAAGACGCCTGAGGAAATCTGGTCAAGAAGAAAGCCGGATTTATCGCATCTGAGAATTTTCGGAACTACGGTAATGGCTCACGTTCCGAAACAAAAACGACGCAAATGGGATGGAATCCGAGGGTCCCAAATCGATGGAAGACATCCTTACTGATGACGAATCAGATGAAGAAGACCGACAATTACATCCTTTACGTGACGTGACTATTCCCACTGCGCTCCTCCCGCACTCTACTTCAAATCCACCCGTGTCACAGGTGTTGAGGCGCAGCGGACGGGAGCGCGTAATTCCTGGCAAGTTGCTTGACTATTTGATTGGTTTCAAAGGTAGTTTACCTGCTCGTGAAATTTCAGCTTCATCGCACGAGTCAAGCAGATCTTGTGGCCACAAGCCAACTGGTGGTAACGCTCATGCATCCGAGTCCAAGTAGGGACTGGTAGTGACGTGTCGCAATTCCAAGCGAGCAAAAAAATCCAAACGCTCAACAGGTGATCCCTAAACCCCCCGAGAGGCCCTTGGCGGTGATGACGGCGATCGTTGGTCGGCTGCAATGCAGGAGGAGTACGACGCGCTGATGAAAAACGGAACCTGGGAATTGGTAGATCCCCCGAGAAATCGAAAGGTCGTTGGCTGCAAGTATACGTACAAGACGAAACGGGACGAACGAGGAACCATCATTCGCTACAAAGCCCGTCTGGTAGCCCAAGGGTTCACACAGAAGTATGGTGCGACTACGACTAAGTGTTCGCTCCGGTGATGCGCCAGGCTACCTTCCGCACGTTGTTGGCCGTTGCTGCTTAGCGAAAGATGGTGGTTAAGCGATACGATATCAAGACAGCATTTCTCCACGGCGATCTTGAGGAGGAGATATACATGCGGCAACCACCCGGTTTCATCGCAGAAGGATTAGAGCACAAGGTGTGCCGATTAAGGAAGAGCCTCTGTCAGGGCATGGGATTTCAAGCTGCATTCCGCGCTTTGCAATCCGTGTCTCTATCGGAAGGTGAAGGACGGAAAAGCCTGTTTCGTGCTGGTTTACGTTGACGACTTGGTAGTAGCTAGCGAGAAAATTGAGCTTTACGAAACTTTGATTGCTAATTTGAAGAAGCAATTCGAACGGAGTGAGCTCGGAGACATCCACTACTATTGGAATTGAGGTACAGCGAGACGAGAAAGGCGAATTCTTCGTGAACCAGCAGCAGTACATCGATCAAATCATTCGAGAGACGGGTATGGCGGATGCCAAGGACTCCAAAATTCCGTTGGATCCGGGATATATCAAACAGGAAAGGAAGGAGGCACCGTTATCCGATAATCAAGCGTACCAGAAGGCAATTGGTCAACTTCTCTACCTTTCAGTCAACACCAGACCGGACATATCAGCATCGGTGTCCATTCTCGCCATATCAGCTGCCCCACGCAAGGAGATTGGAACGAGGTCAAAAAGGTAATCCCCTACCTGAAGGGAACCAGCCACTATCGTCTTCGATTAAGCAGAGCTGGAGATAGGTCCGGGCTGATAGGATATGCTTACTCGGATTGGGCGGAAAACATTGAAGACCGGAAATCGAACAGTGTCCAAGTCTTCAAGTTTTGCGGAGGTACCATAAGCTGGAGCTGCAGGAAGCAAACGTGCGGTTCCTTATCCATTCGTCGCGTTATCCGAGGCGTCACAGGAAGCGATCTGGCTGACCCGCTTGTTGGCCGACATGGATGAGAATGGAGACGTTACAATCAACGAGGACAACCAGAGTTGTCTTAATATGCTGGATACCGAAAAGTTCAGCAATCGGACGAAGCACATCGCCACAAAATATCACCTTGTTCGAGACCTCAAGTAGAAGAAGGAGATCAACGTCGTCTATTGCCCGACTGAAGACATGGTAGCCGATCTATTGACGAAACCCCTTTCGGCTACACGACTCAAGAAGTTGGCGATCAACGCTGGATTAGATCGAGGAGGAGTGTTGGAGTAGGCCGATCTTAGGTGAAACTAATCACAGCAATCGAGATACTCCAATGTCATTAGCTCATAAGTTTTTCAACATTCGCAAATATATTAGGTGTATAGCACCAAACCGAATAGCGACAGTTTTACTAGCGACACTTTTTACTAGCGAGATTCCTGTCATTCGCTGGTTTGTTATTCTTTTTTTCAGTCCAGTAGGCGATTTCCATGTAGTACACAAACATTGGACTTCAATCTTCCGAGACGTGTTTCTTTTGAACTCTGCGGAACCCCATACTTTAACCCCATACTTTAAGAATTTTCCACTTGACTCACTGCATTTTATAACATGAAACGGACTCTCCAATGAAAAAAAACATTCGTTAGGTTAAGGAATCCGTTTGAGTAGGTCCAAATCTTCCATCCCAAAACAACTGAGGTCGATTCTTGGGTAATTCTAATCCAATCTTACAAATCTTAAAATCTTCTCGTAATCTTCATAATACTTCAAAACTTTTATACTTGTTTTTAAATTTTCAATTTTTTCGGACCTTCTGTCAACAACTTTCTTTTTCAACCACAGCCTACGAGGATGATGTTGAAGACCTTTTTTGCTTCATTATATTAAATTTGGAGCCTAAAAACTTACAAAAAAAAAATTCGTATTAAAATTGATTTTCAAAAGTGTCGAATTCAGTCCTTCAATTTTATTGAAAGGAAGATCATTTTTATCAATCCCCAACTGAAAACACCTAACAGTAATTGTGTAAAACAATGACGTCTGTTCTGTGTGATGAAATTTGTACCTCCGATTAAAAAATCACTCCGTGGTGCAAACATCACGGCACGGTAACATGTTTATAAATAATGCTGATGTCGTTCACGGCGTTCGCGATCGATCATTCTGTCTAGTCGGCTGAAGACGGCTGCGTTTCCGAATGAAAGTGGAAATGAACAACGAAGAAATACAAAACACACGCCAATTGGTGATGGTGCAAATTATCTCAGCATGAGAGCAAACAACAAAAAAGTCATTTTCCGAGATCTTTTTTGAAAGAAATTCTTGCTTCCTTGCTTGCCTCTGAAAAAGTTTGGCAAATGGGAAAATGGGTGAAAAACGTGATTGGCTAAAGAAACGGTGTAATACCTGAAAATAAACCAGTGAGTGGCAGTTTTCAGTCGTTCAACCAACACCATGCCCCTCGATTTTAATAAAGGCAAGGGTGGTGATGATTTTTTTAACCGAAGACCGATGGAAGTACTAAGAAATTTGAATTTGGATCCACTCTACCAATTTCAGCAGCAATGGTGACGTTTGATTCTCGACCATAGCATACTACGATCGGCTGTTTGGTGGCAGGTGAAGTTTAGTCGAAAATCTGCTGTTAATATTTTCTTTTTTCAACTTAATTTCGCATCGCCTACTTAGTGTTGATGACGTTATTTGTGGTGAAGATAGATACATTATAGGCAGATGTAGGTACTCGAGAAAAAAAGAACCATTCTCGATGTTTGTGTCGCCAGTTTTTTCGACAGTTCCAAGAATCGTTCTTGTTTCCCCCTTAGTTTATTGACTCATACTCCCGGTTTTTAATTGAGCAGATTGAACGGCCGTTTTACAATCATAACTCAATATCACCGTTGGTGACATGGTAGAGACTAAACGAGACAGACTTTGTCAGGCTGGTCCGGTTTGGTCCATTCACTTTGATTAACGGTTTAGTGCGGTCACACACGGGATGATAGCAGAGGCCCGGGAAAATTGTGACTCATGGGTTCCGATTTAAAAATCCACATCGCAGACCAAGTGGTGTGTAGCGCGCGCGTTCAAACACCGAGTGTGACACATGTTGCAAGATTATATCTTCGTAATTAGTGGATCTTTAGGAGTTGGCTCAATTTCGCTTTCATCGACATGAAATACTGCTGGGAGCTGATCGTTTTCGATACTGCCTGACTCAGTTTGACATTTATATACAGCACCATAAAATATGATGAAAACAACTCCAAACACATTTGTCGCTGAAAGTTGTTAATTTTTAAATATCCCTAGGCATAACAAGAGCAAATATTGCGTGTTACTTTTAAAGTTCAATTCCAAACCAATTTACAATCACAGTCAATGATCCACATTTGGATTGTTAAGCAGAAATTCAAAAATAGTCTTCTGGATTCAGCTCTCTCTTGACAAATTGAAATTTGATCTAAATCTCGAAACCAAAATTTACACAATTGAAATGTTAAAAAACAGCCTTCGGAATTCAAACTTCCCATTGTCAAAAATTGTAGATATTATTTAGCAACCTGTATACACATCTCAGGTGACGATGGAAATCCCGTGCAAGTGTTGGTAAAAGTTTTTTTTTGTAAACATTGTAACCAAGACAATTTGTGACGTCAGTTGCATTTTCAAACAAACAACCATCATCGCTGTACCAGCGAAAACTAGAGAAAAAAAAATCATTGCCAACTGCTGTTCATGATTCTCGCCTAGGATACATAAACATCCTGGCAAGTGACGTAGGCTTTGTTTATCTTTTTACTTTTTGAATAACGAGTTCTGTAATAGTGTGCGTGTTTCTTCATCACCTTCTTTGTACCACATTGATTATTTAGAGCTTGAATTGTCGAACCAACCATTTGAATGCTTCGGAGTTCGAGTAGGCGTTGACTCAACCCAACGTCAAAAATTTTCGATCCGTGAAAAAATCGTTGTTACTGAGGAAGCAAAAGTTTAGGCAAGGAAGAACCAGTATCGAATTTGGTTGAAAATAACCGCAAAGATGTACAAAATTGTTACGTGTGCTATAGAGATGTGGGAAGAAGCAAATCAGCTTCAGAAAATTCGGTTGCAGTAGGTTCCGATATCAAAACAGCCTCTGCGTGACTCCTGCCAACTTTAGATGTACGGTTCCGATGTCTTGTTGACGATAATCTATTCGGTGGGATCCAACCATTTTTTACGATTTAAGATTTTGGCATTTTATGATATTTATATAAAGTGTTTGTACATTATGCATATGAAGCGTTTGGCAGGGAACTTCACGCTTTATTACTCCCTTCGCTCCATTTTCTTTTGAGGTATTTACCACATGGTTGGCCTGGTTACGTTGAAAGGAAAATGAAGGTCGCAAGTCTATCATTTTCCAGGATGCTTACACATTTGGGCTATGTTGGTAAAAGAAGAAGAAGAAGTTTAACCATTTGAATGTTTCAAATGATTTTTGAACTATAGATCATAAGAATTTCTATAGTAAAATTTTTAAGTCAAGTTTACAATAAGCTTGGATTTTCCTCCAATTGTTGAATAATTCAAATTGTTACTACTTTGTCCTGCAGCTTAAACACCCCAGACGGAATTCCGCGCCGTTTCTAATGGGCCATACCGTCTGGGTCAAAATCCGTGCCCGATTGGGTTTGTTTTCCTTGCGAGTTAAGTAAGCCAGCAGACACAACAAACCCATCAGCGTTCTGCCATTTTTCATCCCTAGAAAAACAAAAACCCATGAACTTGAAAGTGGCCCTTTCGAATTCCCCAGCCGTCTAGTCGAATTACATTTCTCAACTGTCAAACCACCACCACCGAATCGGTTCCGGTCAAAGTAAGCGCCGCTATTCGAATCTGATTGTAGGTGACTGTGATGATTTGTCTGCACGTGTTGTTCGTCCCTAATATTCATCCCAGCCTACTGTGTGTGTTGACGATGGTATTCCTAAACATTTCAGATCGAGATGATTATGTGTACAACACTTACTAATTAGATCTAACAGGTCCGGTTCTATAAATTCTGGCAGGTCCAGTCCCGGATCATCTGGAAGTGGAAGAAATGAAAGCGAAATGAAAATTAGTCATTAGAAAGAGTGGTTTATTGGCGCAACCGATTGATACTGCTGCTGTGGAATGTGAACGATCTAGATAGAAATGGGTTGGTGCAGTAATTCGACCAGCGTGGGAAAATATTCAAAAATCGCAAATAGCACGGTAATAACAGAGCAACGGAAAATAGATCACCGAACCGAATGCGCATCTCCGGTGAATTCTAGGAATTTCAAATATTTCAGGAATACATAACAACTCGCCTGCTTTGTTACACGCCAATCGTGAAGAAGCGATGTTCGAGTGAATTTCGAAGAGGTCAATAAATTTGAGTTCCAACACCCTGATGAACCGAAATTATTACTTTGTCAAACATATGGTCAAAACTGAATGTTTGATGAGGTATGTATGTACATATTGATGAAAAATAAGTTTGTGGAATGCCTTTGTGCAACCCATCTGCTTTTGAAGGGTTAATAAATACAACTAAAATGGATGTTTTTTCCTCCAGTGGAAGGATGAGGCACTCAGGAATGTGGGTGGCAAATTCCACCTTCTCTGGGCGGTTGCAAAAGGGGAAAAAAAATCTTGCGGTTCCGTAGAAAATGTTGTTAGCGCCAGTCAGGACCATTTTATGTAAAGGTACATCTAGCTCGACGTGGAGAGAACGTTGTTGCGGCACAAGACTAATAGCGTGAGAAGGCACTATTTTAATGGCTTTGCTTTCGGAGCAATCGATATTCCTTTCCACGTGGTTTGGTAGACCCCAGGAGAAAGGCGCGAGCAGTGATTGTAGGTGTAGCGATAAAGGTGAATGTTTGGAAAAATATGTATTAAAAATTAAAAAACCACACGCATTCTTCATTAATATGTTTGTACTGTTAAATGAGGAACTTAAATCACTTTTTTTGTTCATTTCGAAATTTTTTCGAAAAGGTTGCGTTTTCGCAACACCTTGAAATTTTAAAGCACTTACTGCTGTAAGGAGTAATCTAGCAAAAGTGCAAATAGTTTTACTGCTTGATTAGCTACACTTGAGTCATGTTTCGGTGTATCTTTGATCACTCAGCTGATTTTAAGCCCAGTCTCTGCCATAATATACTTTAAAACTATCTAAGCCGGAAAATATCAGTTTCAATCACCAACGTTTATATTAAAGTTCAATGATGTTGCAATCATTTATGAGGTAAAAAGAATTAAATTTTTCATCACAATAAAAATCTATGATGAACAAATAATATCAGGGTTGTAAAGAGCATACCAGGTACATATATCAGATATTTCTGTTGTCTTTTTTCTTCGAGATTTACCACTTGGAGGGTTCTTGATTATTTTATCTGTACAGATTTAATTTTGAAAGAACTAGTTGAATATGTTCTTTTTCAAACAAATTTTATTGATATCACAACATGGTTATAATTTAAATAGAAAAAACTGTACTCCTACTTAGCTGAAAAGTAAAATCTCACGTTAAGTCAATCATTTCGTTCCAAGTGTTCCTGATCGTCAGCAGAACGCAGAATATCTATCAGATAAGAATATGTTTACTGAAAAAATAATTTAAGTTTATAATCTTATCGAATTTGAAAATTAAAATGTTAAAAAACATTTTGAACTTTATTTTAAAACACATATATGTTGGAAAAGGTTTTTTTTCGTTTGATGAAAAGTTGACCTAAAACAGCTCAGGAAAGTTGAGAATATCAAACAGCTTAAAACGATCGGTTTAAAATCAATATTGAATGTGCAAATTGAAATTTTCGCATTTTTTTTGTTTATGTGTAAAATTTTTGTGTCATTTTTTTAATTATTTTTTTGTAATTTGTGAGTCATTTAGAATTTTTTTTTTTTTGGAATTTTTGTGTAATTTTTGTGTCATTTTTGTATCATTTTTGTGTCAATTTTGTATAAACTATGAATCATGTTTGGGTCAACTTTGTTTTGAGACATGGTAGGCTGTGCTCGAAAGTGACGGGAGTGTTTTTTTTGTGCAAGAGAATTTGTTTGTTTTTGCAAATAAAATTGGACCTAAAAATTGAGATCAAATGTTAATATCAAATCTTGAAAAATTTCAGATTTTTTTCATTCGATTGTCCCCCGGATTTAGCGAGAAGCAAGGGAATCGTCGTATCATAATTTCCAATGTTCAGTGCCAAACTGAAGCTAGGGGATTTCAATGATGGCCACCGGACCAGAATGACTAGATACAGCAAGATTCTTCTTCAAGCGACAACGAAATCATCAAATTAAACATTCGAGAATGGAGCTAAGAGATCGAAAAAAAGGAATCGAAAACGCAGAATAAGTATCGTTTTTTTCAAAAGGGGGAGATATAGGGATTATTACAATACAAGTGCAAAAACTTAATTTTCACAAGCTTCCGCAGAACTAGGAAATTGAATTTTGAATATTTTCGAATGTAAATCGAAACATAATTTGTGTTGAATCGCAAACTTATTTTTGTTTTATTCTTTTAATTACAGCTGAAAAAGTCTTAAAAAAGGTTTAAAAACAAAATACGAAAATGTTTGTAATGAAAAGTCAATCGAGATCAACGACCAGAAATTTCAAGATATTGGAACAAGGTTAACGATTCAAAAGCAGAGTGCAACAAAAAATTTCAATTTTTGTCATTTTTGCATTTTTGTCATTTTTGTCATTATTGTCAACTTTGTCATTTTTGACATTTTTGTCATTTTTGTCCTTTTTGTCATTTTTGTCATTTTTGTCATTTTTGTCATTTTTGTCATTTTTGTCATTTTTGTCATTTTTGTCATTTTTGTCATTTTTGTCATTTTTGTCATTTTTGTCATTTTTGTCATTTTTGTCATTTTTGTCATTTTTGTCATTTTTGTCATTTTTGTCATTTTTGTCATTTTTGTCATTTTTGTCATTTCTGTCATTTTTGTCATTTTTGTCATTTTTGTCATTTTTGTCATTTTTGTCATTTTTGTCATTTTTGTCATTTTTGTCATTTTTGTCATTTTTGTCATTTTTGTCATTTTTGTCATTTTTGTCATTTTTGTCATTTTTGTCATTTTTGTCATTTTTGTCATTTTTGTCATTTTTGTCATTTTTGTCATTTTTGTCATTTTTGTCATTTTTGTCATTTTTGTCATTTTTGTCATTTTTGTCATTTTTGTCATTTTTGTCATTTTTGTCATTTTTGTCATTTTTGTCATTTTTGTCATTTTTGTCATTTTTGTCATTTTTGTCATTTTTGTCATTTTTGTCATTTTTGTCATTTTTGTCATTTTTGTCATTTTTGTCATTTTTGTCATTTTTGTCATTTTTGTCATTTTTGTCATTTTTGTCATTTTTGTCATTTTTGTCATTTTTTTCAATTTTGTCAATTTTGTCAATTTTGTCAATTTTGAAAATTTTCTCGATTTTGTCAATATTGTCAATTTTGTCAATTTTGTCAATTTTGTCAATTTTGTAAATTTTGTCAATTTTTGTCAATTCTGTCATTTTTGTCAATTTTGTCATTTTTGTCATTTTTATATATTTGTTATTTTTGTACTTATTGTAATTTTTGTAATTTGTGTTATTATTGTAATTTTTGTTATTTTTGTAATTTTTGTAATTTTTGAAATTTTTGTAATTTTTTGTAATTTTTGTCATTTTTTGTATTTTTGTCATTTTTGTCATTTTTGTCATTTTTGTCATTTTTGTCATTTTTGTCATTTTTGTCATTTTTGTCATTTTTGTCATTTTTGTCATTTTTGTCATTTTTGTCATTTTTGTCATTTTTGTCATTTTTGTCATTTTTGTCATTTTTGTCATTTTTGTCATTTTTGTCATTTTTGTCATTTTTGTCATTTTTGTCATTTTTGTCATTTTTGTCATTTTTGTCATTTTTGTCATTTTTGTCATTTTTGTCATTTTTGTCATTTTTGTCATTTTTGTCATTTTTGTCATTTTTGTCATTTTTGTCATTTTTGTCATTTTTGTCATTTTTGTCATTTTTGTCATTTTTGTCATTTTTGTCATTTTTGTCATTTTTGTCATTTTTGTCATTTTTGTCATTTTTGTCATTTTTGTCATTTTTGTCATTTTTGTCATTTTTTGTCATTTTTGTCATTTTTGTCATTTTTGTCATTTTTGTCATTTTTGTCATTTTTGTCATTTTTGTCATTTTTGTCATTTTTGTCATTTTTGTCATTTTTGTCATTTTTGTCATTTTTGTCATTTTTGTCATTTTTGTCATTTTTGTCATTTTTGTCATTTTTGTCATTTTTGTCATTTTTGTCATTTTTGTCATTTTTGTCATTTTTGTCATTTTTGTCATTTTTGTCATTTTTGTCATTTTGGTCATTTTTGTCATTTTTGTCATTTTTGTCATTATTGTCATTTTTTGTCATTTTTGTCATTTTTGTCATTTTTTGTCATTTTTGTCATTTTTGTCATTTTTGTCATTTTTGTCATTTTTGTCATTTTTGTCATTTTTGTCATTTTTGTCATTTTTGTCATTTTTGTCATTTTTGTCATTTTTGTCATTTTTGTCATTTTTGTCATTTTTGTCATTTTTGTCATTTTTGTCATTTTTGTCATTTTTGTCATTTTTGTCATTTTTGTCATTTTTGTCATTTTTGTCATTTTTGTCATTTTTGTCATTTTTGTCATTTTTGTCATTTTTGTCATTTTTGTCATTTTTGTCATTTTTGTCATTTTTGTCATTTTTGTCATTTTTGTCATTTTTGTCATTTTTGTCATTTTTGTCATTTTTGTCATTTTTGTCATTTTTGTCATTTTTGTCATTTTTGTCATTTTTGTCATTTTTGTCATTTTTGTCATTTTTGTCATTTTTGTCATTTTTGTCATTTTTGTCATTTTTGTCATTTTTGTCATTTTTGTCATTTTTGTCATTTTTGTCATTTTTGTCATTTTTGTCATTTTTGTCATTTTTGTCATTTTTGTCATTTTTGTCATTTTTGTCATTTTTGTCATTTTTGTCATTTTTGTCATTTTTGTCATTTTTGTAATTTTTGTCATTTTTGTCATTTTTGTCATTTTTGTCATTTCTGTCATTTTTGTCATTTTTGTCATTTTTGTCATTTTTGTCATTTTTGTCATTTTTGTCATTTTTGTCATTTTTGTCATTTTTGTCATTTTTGTCATTTTTGTCATTTTTGTCATTTTTGTCATTTTTGTCATTTTTGTCATTTTTGTCATTTTTGTCATTTTTGTCATTTTTGTCATTTTTGTCATTTTTGTCATTTTTGTCATTTTTGTCATTTTTGTCATTTTTGTCATTTTTGTCATTTTTGTCATTTTTGTCATTTTTGTCATTTTTGTCATTTTTGTCATTTTTGTCATTTTTGTCATTTTTGTCATTTTTGTCATTTTTGTCATTTTTGTCATTTTTGTCATTTTTGTCATTTTTTTCAATTTTGTCAATTTTGTCAATTTTGTCAATTTTGTCAATTTTGTCAATTTTGTCAATTTTGTCAATTTTGTCAATTTTGTCAATTTTGTCAATTTTGTCAATTTTGTCAATTTTGTCAATTTTGTCAATTTTGTCAATTTTGTCAATTTTGTAAATTTTGTAAATTTTGTCAATTTTTGTCAATTCTGTCATTTTTGTCAATTTTGTCATTTTTGTCATTTTTATATATTTGTTATTTTTGTACTTATTGTAATTTTTGTAATTTGTGTTATTTTTGTAATTTTTGTTATTTTTGTAATTTTTGTAATTTTTGAAATTTTTGTAATTTTTTGTAATTTTTGTCATTTTTTGTATTTTTGTCATTTTTTGTATTTTTGTCACTTTTGTCATTTTTGTCATTTTTGTCATTTTTGTCATTTTTATCATTTTTGTCATTTTTGTCATTTTTGTCATTTTTGTCATTTTTGTCATTTTTGTCATTTTTGTCATTTTTGTCATTTTTGTCATTTTTGTCATTTTTGTCATTTTTGTCATTTTTGTCATTTTTGTCATTTTTGTCATTTTTGTCATTTTTGTCATTTTTGTCATTTTTGTCATTTTTGTCATTTTTGTCATTTTTGTCATTTTTGTCATTTTTGTCATTTTTGTCATTTTTGTCATTTTTGTCATTTTTGTCATTTTTGTCATTTTTGTCATTTTTGTCATTTTTGTCATTTTTGTCATTTTTGTCATTTTTGTCATTTTTGTCATTTTTGTCATTTTTGTCATTTTTGTCATTTTTGTCATTTTTGTCATTTTTGTCATTTTTGTCATTTTTGTCATTTTTGTCATTTTTGTCATTTTTGTCATTTTTGTCATTTTTGTCATTTTTGTCATTTTTGTCATTTTTGTCATTTTTGTCATTTTTGTCATTTTTGTCATTTTTGTCATTTTTGTCATTTTTGTCATTTTTGTCATTTTTGTCATTTTTGTCATTTTTGTCATTTTTGTCATTTTTGTCATTTTTGTCATTTTTGTCATTTTTGTCATTTTTGTCATTTTTGTCATTTTTGTCATTTTTGTCATTTTTGTCATTTTTGTCATTTTTGTCATTTTTGTCATTTTTGTCATTTTTGTCATTTTTGTCATTTTTGTCATTTTTGTCATTTTTGTCATTTTTGTCATTTTTGTCATTTTTGTCATTTTTGTCATTTTTGTCATTTTTGTCATTTTTGTCATTTTTGTCATTTTTGTCATTTTTGTCATTTTTGTCATTTTTGTCATTTTTGTCATTTTTGTCATTTTTGTCATTTTTGTCATTTTTGTCATTTTTGTCATTTTTGTCATTTTTGTCATTTTTGTCATTTTTGTCATTTTTGTCATTTTTGTCATTTTTGTCATTTTTGTCATTTTTGTCATTTTTGTCATTTTTGTCATTTTTGTCATTTTTGTCATTTTTGTCATTTTTGTCATTTTTGTCATTTTTGTCATTTTTGTCATTTTTGTCATTTTTGTCATTTTTGTCATTTTTGTCATTTTTGTCATTTTTGTCATTTTTGTCATTTTTGTCATTTTTGTCATTTTTGTCATTTTTGTCATTTTTGTCATTTTGTCATTTTTGTCATTTTTGTCATTTTTGTCATTTTTGTCATTTTTGTCATTTTTGTCATTTTTGTCATTTTTGTCATTTTTGTCATTTTTGTCATTTTTGTCATTTTTGTCATTTTTGTCATTTTTGTCATTTTTGTCATTTTTGTCATTTTTGTCATTTTTGTCATTTTTGTCATTTTTGTCATTTTTGTCATTTTTGTCATTTTTGTCATTTTTGTCATTTTTGTCATTTTTGTCATTTTTGTCATTTTTGTCATTTTTGTCATTTTTGTCATTTTTGTCATTTTTGTCATTTTTGTCATTTTTGTCATTTTTGTCATTTTTGTCATTTTTGTCATTTTTGTCATTTTTGTCATTTTTGTCATTTTTGTCATTTTTGTCATTTTTGTCATTTTTGTCATTTTTGTCATTTTTGTCATTTTTGTCATTTTTGTCATTTTTGTCATTTTTGTCATTTTTGTCATTTTTGTCATTTTTGTCATTTTTGTCATTTTTGTCATTTTTGTCATTTTTGTCATTTTTGTCATTTTTGTCATTTTTGTCATTTTTGTCATTTTTGTCATTTTTGTCATTTTTGTCATTTTTGTCATTTTTGTCATTTTTGTCATTTTTGTCATTTTTGTCATTTTTGTCATTTTTGTCATTTTTGTCATTTTTGTCATTTTTGTCATTTTTGTCATTTTTGTCATTTTTGTCATTTTTGTCATTTTTGTCATTTTTGTCATTTTTGTCATTTTTGTCATTTTTGTCATTTTTGTCATTTTTGTCATTTTTGTCATTTTTGTCATTTTTGTCATTTTTGTCATTTTTGTCATTTTTGTCATTTTTGTCATTTTTGTCATTTTTGTCATTTTTGTCATTTTTGTCATTTTTGTCATTTTTGTCATTTTTGTCATTTTTGTTATTTATGTCATTTTTGTCATTTTTGTCATTTTTGTCATTTTTGTCATTTTTGTCATTTTTGTCATTTTTGTCATTTTTGTTATTTTTGTTATTTTTGTCATTTTTGTCAATTTTGTCATTTTTGTCATTTTTGTCATTTTTGTCATTTTTGTCATTTTTGTCATTTTTGTCATTTTTGTCATTTTTGTCATTTTTGTCATTTTTGTCATTTTTGTCATTTTTGTCATTTTTGTCATTTTTGTCATTTTTGTCATTTTTGTCATTTTTGTCATTTTTGTCATTTTTGTCATTTTTGTCATTTTTGTCATTTTTGTCATTTTTGTCATTTTTGTCATTTTTGTTATTTATGTCATTTTTGTCATTTTTGTCATTTTTGTCATTTTTGTCATTTTTGTCATTTTTGTCATTTTTGTTATTTTTGTCATTTTTGTCAATTTTGTCATTTTTGTCATTTTTGTCATTTTTGTCATTTTTGTCATTTTTGTCATTTTTGTCATTTTTGTCATTTTTGTCATTTTTGTCATTTTTGTCACTAGTAACTGCGGAATCCATATAATTTGTTCACCAACAAACCACCTAGAAGCTGAGCAAATATTATTTTGTTTGTAAGCAAACTTATTGAGCATTCCGCGCACTCCTCGCCTACTTACTGTGAAAGTTGGAGAATCTTGTGTTTCTAAGAACCTTGATTAAAATATTTTCGCAGCTGATTATTTAAATATTGTCTACGGAATGCTTCTTTTAAACGTTCCCTATTGTAATTAACTCGAGTGCAAAAAAGACATTTTTCTTATCGAGATTTTCGTTGCATTTCCGCATCGTCGTCGTCCAGCAGCTAGCAATTGGCGATGAGTATACGGTCAAGGGTTTGATTTGTAGAGATAGCTAGAGGTAGAAACGTGTTGCTTGCTTTTGACGGATCTTTTATATCGCACATTTAGCGAAACCATTAAATCGTACCTACTATCCTATCTTTGTGTCCTTTGTCAGGGAGCGCCTATAAATTTATTGCCTCCAAGCGGATTGATGCACTTAAAAACAGCTCCATCCTCCGCAAATAACAAACATATATCGCTGTCATGAATTGGTTTCTGATGTTTTGTTTCTCTTGTTGCAGTTCAGATGAAGTCGGTGGTCGAATGCAATTACTCTCGCTGCTGACGGGATTGGAAATTAATCAAATCAACCCCTTGGCGACGAACTCTTCTGCTTTTACCACAAACGACACTCACTTCGTGGTTGACATACAGCTTGTTAAGTATATGTTTTGGTTCCGGATCGGTAACAATCAAAGCAAGCTGGTCGGCGTTTTTTTTATCGACGCCGGTTGAAACAAGATACCCAGAAAGAAAAAAAAAGTTTCAAGAAACCAAAGTCAATATTTATGCGTTTGCTGAGCAGTTCTATAAACAAAAATCTTCCATCCACATCTCCGTTCGCGAAATTTCCTGCAACATGCCTCACTTGAGCGAGAAGATGATGAAGATGATCTCCACTGGATTGAACCGCTCTTACAAGCACAAAAACGATGGGAAGAATTTGAGATATTACGTGCCAACAGTGATCGCCTGTTATTATTTTTGTTATTGAAATCTTAATTCTGCACTGAAAACCTTTGTTTGCGCATACAAATACCGATCGCGTGGACACAGTTTGGTGCACGCAACGTCAACTTTGGCTCAGCTGTGCCGCCACTGGCACTGGGAGGAAAAAACAGAACCAGTGTCAGATGGATGTGAAAATTCGCTTTCACGATCATGATCATAACCTTCCGCTTTCCCACTCCTGCCACTTTGTGCTTAGCTAGTAGAACAAGTTGGGTCAACGATCCACCGACTCTGACACTGGCACTGCACTGGTGCGAAAAAGTGGCAGAGGCAAGGGCGGTTAACGTTCTAGGGATGCAGCTGCATCATCATCGTCATCCAAAGAGCTGACACCATGTCATGTGGGGATGACTCTATTAGTGAATCCAACAAGAGTCGAATACCCCCTCGGCGTGCAGAATGGATCAGATCATGGAAAGTGGCAGCGAGTAGGTATTACGTGGAAAGTGATCGTTCTTCCTTGTTATTTGTTGCAGTCCGTACGGAAACCGCAACCCATTAACACAAGACCGAGGGGGTTCTGTGATCGCGGTGATTTTTTTCGGTTTTGTTTTGTGATCGTACGATGGCAGCGATCGGTATTCACTTAATTGCCTTCTGGGGTGGTTTGAACTGTTTTTCTTTTGCATGGTTTTTGTTAAGGTTTTCACGGAAGAACAGTAGAAGTTATAGTTTTTTTTAATTCTAGAGAAAACGAAAGTAGGCGTTGATAAAGTAGAGTGGAATTTCATTTGAAAAAGGTTTGTTCAGATCAAGTACGATTGAACTGAAAATTGTTAATTTAAAATAAAAAATTATTGATCATTAATGCAAATTCAATCTAAAAATGTTTCTAGGATGTAAAGGTTTAGCTAACTTTGTTACATGATGGTTTGAAGACTTAACTTTTTTCGCTAAACGTTGGATTCACTTTTGGAAACTCATGCGTAAATGTCGTGTTACATTCTGAAATGCTTAAGCATAATACCAAATTAAACACTGTAATCCTATTGATAGCTGTTTTTATTAGTTTCCTAAATTGGTGCAAAAAGCTCTTTACAAAAAACGATAAGAGGTTATCAACAAGTCTGGAGCTAATTGGAGAACTATTACGCAAGGAAAAGTGACCAAACCATGATGTTGTCTAAGTCCAATAACCTGGTTTTGCGATAGTATTGTGATAACCTTGACCCTCGAAATCAAATCCCATTGGCATCATTAAATTTTTCTTATAAACTGAAAAAATAGCTAATTAGGAATGCTAATCAGCACTGTTGTCTGGCGAATGACGTTTGGCTGGTTCTTATCATATAACATTATCACAGTGTCCAAAAATAAGACAAAAGCAATGCACAACTCTAGACGGTGAAATTAATGTTCTTGATCTGCCGTAATACACTTTATGTTTGGGAGGTCGGTGTTCATCTTCAGTTTCTTCGGACTTCGAAATGTTGCTCGGGACACCGAAAACAACTGTATGTAAACTGTAGGTCATGTCCACGCGGACACAAAAAGACAAAAAATCTCCATCTTCCATGAACAAGCGGTCGTTTTATATATTGATTGCTCCTTTTAAGAAGTCAAAAAACAATCAATTTTGTGAATATTTGCGACCATTCGCGAGCATTGGGAGTAGGCAATGACTTTTGCTAATCGCACGCGTTTTTCTGTCCGTCCGTGACAATTTTACAAAATTTTTAATTTCAGTACGTAAAATAGTCGGAAATCAACTTAAAGCGAAAGCTGGAAGAAAGGGCAGAAGTGTCCACCGGAAGTTCCGAAAATTTAGAAGGGAATAAGTGTTATTTCATAAAAAGAATTGCAAACCGGTAGCTGCAGAAAAGGAGTGTTTACACATTGAATTCAAATTTTATTCTCGTGTGGAAGTCTGGCGCTGTTAGGGGAAGCGCTTATTTATTGCGCTTGAGTGTCCGGGAGCACTGTGTGAAAGTTTAGAAATAATTGTCCCTCGAAAATAATTTACATTGTGGATTAATTGTGAAAAGCTTCAAACGAATAGGGAGAAATCAAATCTGATGTGTTTTACTTGGCCCTTAAAGCAAGTTCACTGATGTTGGGAAAAAGTGGTAGAAATTTTGTCACTTTTAGCACTTTTAGAAAATTTTGTCATACAAAAACATTTTCAAGATCTGTGGCCTTCAAGTTTTTTTACAACACGTGTTGTAGTTTCGCATGCTGTGATGCAAAGATAGCAATATTTCCGTCACATGCGGCTGAAATAGAAACAGTGCTGAAAAAAAAACAACGCCCAAAGGTCTGGAAAATATTTTTGCATAGTAAAATTTTCAAAATGTCAAAATTTCTACCACTTTTTCCCAACACGGGTGAATTTGCTCTTATGGGGTCTGCGCAAATGTATTTTTTCTGCGTTCGGCTTGCTGCGATCGATTTTTTTCTGCGATTCATCTGTATCTATCCGAATGTCTATAGGGTTAAATAAATCCAAAGATATCTGCTCTGATTTGTTTACATTGCAACGTGATATCTACTCCTGGTCTCCTGGAAATGGTGTCCCCATTTACCCGAAAAAGCTTAGCTAATAGAACACTTCAAATCAATTCAAAATGCTCTCGAACTTACTCCTGTCAACGGTAAACTCCTAAAACCGGGGAACTTTTCCAAGAAACATCTTTGCAAACTTGTTTGTAACCAACTCGGGACTGCAATTAAGATAAGAACTATCAGACCGTTTCCGACTATCCGGCAACTATAAGATACCGGTAACGATGCTGTAGTGCTTTAGTTTCAAATTTTCCGCGCCTACCGTTCAACAAAATGTCACTACTTCGGATGATTATTGGTTTCGTGTTGCTATGGGCAACGGCTTCGGGTGAGCCATTTTTCGGTAACAACTATGTCATTCCTCAAGGTACTGAGTTGGGGCGGTATTCGAATTTAATCGTAACAAATCTCAACACCGCACGCAGTTCGCTGAGTTCGTACGTCCGAAGTCCACCGACTAGTTCCAAAGCTCTCAACCGAGGAGCTATCACATTGGTGGAATACGTGGGAAACTTAAGTCAACTAGCTGGGAACGTTTACTCCCAACTGGCTAGAGCATCGATCGACCGTACCTCGGCACCGGTCGTAGTGTTTTCCAAAGTTCAATATCATGTGAACGCATTACAGCCGCTGTTGCAGAATTCTTCAATTTACGTCAACTCAATAGCTACCTATTTTGATTACGAAGGAAATACCGATACTTCCCAGTATTTCGACAAATGGACTGCAAACCTAAAGGAGAATCAACGGATGGTGGAAGGAGTCTTAAAGCAGGTTTCTGAAGTTATTGACTCCATCAGCGGACAAAGCCTTAACACACAGCAGTTTATAGCAGCCCTTTCAACCAATGGATTGCTACAATCTCTGTTGGATGGAGTTCAAAGAATTAGTGTTTTGGCGAAAGATTTATCCGGCGTAGTAAGTCGCATTGTTGAAGCTATCAATAATGCCAATAGCTTTCGATCTACCTCAAACTCACGGATACAATCAAGCCGATCCCTAACCAATACGTTCGTCAATGCTTACATTGCCAACTCAAATGTTTCTTTCAACTCAATCAGTACGGCAGCTAACAGTGCATTGGACAATTTAAAAACACTCAACGACACCTTCATTTTCCGTTGGCCTCTGCTGGTGAGCGAAAAAGTTGAACAGAAGCTAAGCCTATTGAACATCTCAATCGATAATCTCATTCGAAATCTACACGTTCGGAAGGCTACAATCGAACAGCACTACGTCGACACGAGACGCACCTTCATCGAGGAAAATCAACCGCAAGCACTTTTGGAGAATATGTCCGAGCAGCTTACCAGGGCACTAACCAACGCGATCAAACCGGCAGATTGTGCAGCGAGTTTCAGGGCCACCTTTCTGGACCTATCACCTTTGGTGCGAACTCGGCTAGGTCAATGCTTTGACAGCCAGCTGGCACTGGAAAGACAAGGCGCCGCTCAAGTAGTTTCGATCGCGAACAACTTTCTGCGAACGTACACCAATACAGTTTTCTCCGGGCTGGAGGTGTGCTTCGATCAACAGTACGATAGCATGAACGACTGTTTGGATCATGTGAGTATTTTGACTTAATTGTACATATTCGATTAACTCAAAATTATTTTCCATTTTTTTTTGTAGATTGTTGATAGGATTGAATTTAGTGGTAAATTTTTCCTACTGGATTCGGTCACTTTCTACCTGTTTGAGCAGGTGCAATCGGAGCTGATCAACTGCAACACAAAGCTGATGGATTTCGTGCAAAATGTGAGACCGTGGGCAGATTGCTAAACAACTGAGCCAACATTCCTAAAGTGTGCCAATTCTCGAACGGAAATTGTTTGAACCAGCTCGATTCATTCGACTCGCGATTACAGCTGTGCAAACAAGGAAGTTGAGATAAAATTATACTCGCTAGGTCCATTAAAGAAAGATACCATTTATTGCAATAGTCAACTAAACAAAAACAATTGGACTCCCACACAAAGTAACACTTTGTTCACCAGCGGCCGCGTGGCCGAAAGCGTTTTTTGTTGTAGAAACACATCTCCTGTAGGTTGTGGTAATTTAGGAAGTACCCGATTTGAGCAATACATGTGTTGAAGTTACTCTGAATTTCACTGTCCACGAAGGTTTCAATTTGTCGAGAGGCACTCAAGATGCGTCCATTGGCCCAGGTGTTTTCGAAACCGTTCTGGGGAAAGGGAAAATAATCGTTGAGGTTTCGATAGATTGAATTTCATCGATTCAAGCTTACCAATTCCAAACAGTAGTTCAGCTTTTTGGGAGCATATCGGTAGCAAATGTCGAAGGCTGCATACGAAGCGTTGATGGCAGTTGCGACGTAGTTTTCAATGACGCTGCTGACCAGTTCAAAGGTTTTTTCTTCGTTGGCGATCTGATCGGCCAGACATGAGTTCACATGACTTATGGTAAAATTTGGGAACGCAAGAAGCTTCTCGATGTAGGCCTCGGTGCAGTCTGTCGAGAGCATTGGATCTGCCGAGACCTGTACGGCAACCTGAGTCATGTAGCTGATCGGAGCGGTGAAGAACGACCGCAGTTTCCAATGTTCGATTTCGCGATGTTTATACAGTCGCAGATTTTCGAAACTCATTGACACTTTTTGAATCATATTTTCAAGGGTTTTCTTAAGGGCGATCATATAGTTGACGGTAGATTTCGGTAGAAGCTGTATACGTTCCTTCATTTTTTGGTACAGCTCTTCTTCAAACGAGCGAAGATTGTTCAGCGTATCTGTTACGTCCAGGATCATTGTGCTAGAGCTGTTGACGTAATTATCGATGGATTCGTTGAAACTTTGCTGTGCTGCTGATGCACGAGATGAAGTTTCCATCGTCCACGCTTCACCACGTTGAATTAATTTGGTTAGCCGTACAACGTTTTCCAGCAGCTTATCCGTGGTGGCTTGTAGATCATCCAAAGCTGGCCCAACATCACGTTGATCGAACATAGCTTCAGAAAAAGCAATTGACGATATCCGTAGATCGCTATTGATTGACCGGAACTGATTGTGGTTGTATAAATTGTAGTCTAGATTCTGCATCAGCGTAATGCTATTGATCACTTCGTAACCGTTGAGATAGCGGATTGCTTCGATCAGTTTCTGTTGAACCTTTTCCGGATTGTTTTGATCGAAGTTTTCGAAAACCGGAATGAACTTGCTGGAAACATTTGACACGTAATCGAGAAAGCCTTGAGTTCCCATTTTAAGGTAATCGGTTGTGGGGAAATTATTTTTCAGCGTCTCTATGGATCCCTGTAGTTCCGAAACGTTTTCCGCAATTGTCGATGTTGCGTTGACAACATCCTCATCCGCTGCCAAGGGATTTTTTTGGGCCGAAATACCTCCTAGCAAGGCACCCAAAAGCAGCAACAGGTGAACTACCGACACCGATCTCATTTCCCTTCGCGCGATTGACTTCGTTATTGATGTTCTCGTACTCAGTTCTAGTTCCACACTGAGCCCTCCACCGAATTCCAGCACAGTTCTCCCGGGTGTTGTTGCAACGAATGGCATTGGGCGGTGGAATTGCTCCAACTGCATCGCGCGGACGGAAAGGGCAAATTCGCTAATCATTGCATCAACACTCGAAATTGATGCTTCCCTCAGCCGGCCGTCGTCGTCGGTCCAGTGATCCAGTCAATTCGAATATTTTCTGTATCTCGAGTCAGGTATAATTTATATAATACCTGACCGGGCGGGTGATGTGCCGCACGTAGAACACGAAGATCGAATGCGCTTTTCTTCCGCTAGGTTTGATCAAATCAAACCCGGATCTAGTTATCACAGTTCACCGACAATCACCGACAGCCTACTTCGGTTGCAATTTTCGTCACCAAAATTTCAATTATAATCAATCGCAACCAACGTGAACTTTGATCCAATTCCAGAACTGAAACAGTCACCCTTGGATAAAAAAAAAATCCAAATATGTAAATACTCATCACGACTGATTGAAGCCGTGTACCTAGTAGTAATTTTCGACGAGTGTAGAGTGCTGGGGGAGCGGGAGGCTGATAGTGCAAATTTAAGCCGGCTGACATCGAAGCTAAGCCGAACTAGCTGCTAATCGCGTGCGGTAAACTTCACAACCCTCGGCCAGGCCTCTCTGCTCTTTGTCGTTTACCTATGCACCTGGGTACTAGGTATCTCAAAGTAGCTGCACTCAATCGAGAAAAGAAAACAATGGCGCCGAACTATTTATCCGGTATGGCGACCAGTTCCGGTGAGAAGCGTCAGCAGATGAAGGGGGCGCTTCTGGACTATTGATTACTTTTATATGGAAATGTTGTGACCGGTTGCCGCTTTTTTTTGTTGAAGGTCGAAAGTTTGTATTTGCTGAAAAATTGTTATTATTGAGCGCTAGATAGTCATCATTCCACAATCTAGTGATTTGGTATTGTAATATGGAATGATTTGAATACCACCGTTAGTGTGATGAGTATCAATGGAAACCAGATGATAATCAACAGTTCGTCGACATTATTTGAATAATGGTGACTACAGAGATTAGTAGAATATACTTACTACTACACTTGAGTTTTGTAGTCAGGATTTGATATTCTCATATTCAACATTACAAATTGAGATTTTAGATGATTCAAGATACACATCTAAAGTTCATAGTCATTATATAGAATATAAATCGGAAGTTCCCGCAGTACTCATAAACATTATCGATAAGTCAATTGAACTTATCCTCCGGAATAATCACACCGAGTCCAACCGACAAATCAACGACGGCATCACATCACAATTTATTGCCAATAGCGTGAACCGCAGCTGTGCATACTAATCACGCATTTATTCCTGTCGATCATACCGAGTGATTTACCAAGTCGACGATCATTAGTAGCCCAAGTCCAATGCTGCAGGCCGCAGGCTGGCCTGAGGAAATTCCCAGGCTTTCAGAATTTTGGGGATTCTTCACCGGAATCGGGGGAATTTTGCAAATAACAACAATCACAACAATAAAAAATTGTAGATTGTAGATTGGAATTCCAAAAACTGTTTTCTATATTTTTCAAAATCGTTAGAACTAAATATCGTCTAAAGAATCATAATTATTCAAAAGTTTTAAATTTAAAAAAATGTATTGAACACTCGAGTAGCCTAAATAAGTATGTATAGGAAAATAAATCTCGGTAAATCTTTCAATTAAAAGTTCGAGTAGGCGTTGACTCGCGCGGACATCAAAATATTTTGGATCCGTTAAAAAGTCTTTCTAACTAAGGAAGAAAAAATTTAAATAAGAAAAAAACAATTACGAATCGAGTTGAAAATAACCGCAAAAGTGTACAAAATTGTGAAGTGTGCTGTGCAGAAGAAAAAAATCAGCTTCAGAAACTTCGGTTGCAGTAGGTTCCGATATCAAAACAGCATCAGCCTGGCTCCGGCCAATTTAGATGGTTCCGAAAGAATGTGTCCTGTTGACGATAAACTATTTGGTGAGATCCAACCTTTATAATTTTTTTTTAACTTTTGCATTGTTTGAATTTTATGTTAAGTTATTGTACATAAAGTAGATATATGAAGCGTTTGGTAGGAAACTCCACTCATTTAGTACCAGTAACTTTTGCGGTATTCACCACATGGTTGGCCTGGCCGTAGTATTCCCTGCAATTCATAATCACATGTAACATAGATTTCGGGGATATTGTGGATTGTGTGGTTCCAAATTTATATATAAACATTAAAATTGCCTGTGATCAGATTTCGGATCATCATTGGGAAAAATTACAACTATGACAACATTAAAACTAGCAAGATTTTTGCAGAATTGGAATTTAAGAAAGTTTCATAATGGTGTTCCAGAATTGAAAAATCCTAAACAGTTATTTCTTTCGCAATGATTTATTTAGATTTACAAATTGAATTTCGAATTAATGAATTCAAATGTGTAGCTAGGTTACGTTTTTCTGACGTCGTTGACCGTTTAAAAAAAATGTAAAATCTTATTCAAGGCTGTGTGTAATTTCGGCAGTATATAAAAATTATGATTGTTGGATCTCAACAACATTGGTCACCCTGATAATAATAGCGCCTTTATGTAGACTAGCTTGCTCAACAGATGAACCAGTGATATCATTTAGACAGATTTCATTCTTTTGTTACTGTTTCAAAGTTGACGCGCGAAAAGTTGTAATTTTAAATGTATGCCAATAAATCTACCTCTTTAAGTTTCGGACGTCCCACAGAACAGAAGTTTTATTTCTTATCCGCCATAGTCTGGATAAAACATTGGTGCCGTGACCAGGATGTAGGAGGCTTTCGCCAGGAGTTCATCACTCCTGCTCAGCGCTAAGCAAGCCTGCACTGGATAGCCCTACGTCGAACCTTGTTTCCTGTGCAAAACCTTATCATCGACAATGTTCAGTTCAAAGCCTGCTGGAAAACGATTGAAATCACCTCCATACCAACCGATAAAGCGCTTGATCCTGACCCATCCATGCAACCCGGATGGATGGTACTGCTGTCAATGGTCTGGCAACAGCCATCCGGGATCTGCCGTACTGGCTGCCAGCCAGTGCTTGTTCCGAAGTACATCAGCGCAAGATGTGTAAGTGTCCCATGATAGTTTAGTCCCGTTATCCAGAGAGCCTAAATACGATCCTGTCCTGTGAAACCCCGATTTTGATGTACCTTACCCGACCGATTGGCATTGCTGATTTGGTGCCTTTAAAGTGCCTCTTGTGACCCAAGCCCGCTATCCTGTGACCCGTTCCCGATCAGCAATTCGACCCAGATGGGAAGTACTGGTTGGTCCAATGCCAGCCATCTGGGTACTTGCCGTACTGGCTGCCAGTCAGTACTAGCTCCCAGTGATACTCAACTGATACATTGGGAGTAATCGTGCCAATTGCTGATCTATTGGGAAATGGGTACCATTCCAGCACTGCATTGTACGAAAACTCCAATGTTTCCGGAAAACTCCGGCGTTTTCCCGAAAAGTATCGACGATTCCTTAGCGATTTACCTACCAGTTTCTATCTCCGATCCAGGCATTGAACAACGAAGCAAGATGATTGAACTAGACGATCTGTAAGTGTGCTCCCATTGTTTCCTGCTACTGAAACCAGAAGTTGTGATTGAAATGAAATACCGCGCCATCTCCATAGCTAGCAAACCAAAACAAATATAGGGCTGCCTATTATAAAACAGTCGTTTTAGGTGGCCAGTATGTTGGATCTCAACAACATTGGTCACCCTGATAATAATAGCGCCTTTATGTAGACTAGCTTGCTCAACAGATGAACCAGTGATATCATTTAGACAGATTTCATTCTTTTGTTACTGTTTCAAAGTTGACGCGCGAAAAGTTGTAATTTTAAATGTATGCCAATAAATCTACCTCTTTAAGTTTCGGACGTCCCACAGAACAGAAGTTTTATTTCTTATCCGCCATAGTCTGGATAAAACAATGATTATGCAATTTGTCTCAGGTGAAAGTTGTTTTAATCAAATTGAACAATTCAACAATTTGAAGGTGTGCAATCTATTTAAGTACATATATAGAGTTTGTTTTGATTAGGTCGTATGAGCCACTTAACGAGTTTCTAGGAAATCGCGAGGAAAGTTTTAAAACACCTTTTTCAGTCTAGTATTAAAACTGTTGTTCAGATTTGTCGGAAAACTTGGTTTTCAATCGTAAAACTTACTTAGGTCGAGGACACAGTGAGCGCGAAGAGAATTTCCAGTTGGTACATAAACGGCTTCTCATTGAAACACATTGAGATAAACATCGACCGGTCACAGTGCAGGGCTATTACATAGGGTGGTGTAAACTGTCAAAAAGGTCAATCGGCCATACTGAAATGACATTGTTTACAAATATAGCAGGGATCAATGCATCAAGCGCAGGTAGTGTTTTCCATATCTGGTTTGTTTATTTCAGCAATTCAAAGGTGAAAATTAGATAATTTAGATAGTTTTCAAAAATGAGTGATTATCTTAGCTCGGTGGCTCTACCGCGCATAAAACAGCACCAGAATGAGTTGTCAGGTCAAGATGGAAGCCCGAGCGGAACCCGTATACAAGGTAAGTTAATCAGAATAATTTAAAAAAACAAAACCTTAAGATGAGTTTTCAAATTTCAGCAACCTTGATGTTTGCATTTTGGACAAACTAGGCTGGGCCAAAGGCAAAGGCCTCGGAAAACGGAAGACAGAAGTTAACTTAAAGTTTTACAGTGTGGAATCCAGCACACTTCACTCGACCCGGAATTGTACTCTTAATTAGTCGACATTCCCTCCAGATGGAATTTTTCGCCACTCGGGAAACCATCGCTGGAAATGGGGCCGTAAACGAGACGAGCTATATATTGACCCCTCAACCCTATGGAAACGTGTGCTGGCCGATGGCTTTGTCCACCTTCAGCCACTACTCACTGTTCCCTATCGCTGCGAGCATGTACATGTTGCATAGTTTCTCGCATGACGCCGTGGCCACTCTTCCCGGGAAACAGTTGCTGGGTATGTACCTGAGAGCCGGTGTGATACCTTCGTTTGCCAATCACACTATTGAAACTGTTACCCGGCAGACAGATCTCTCGCTGGAGCTTCCGGAGCCATCATGACCGTTCTGAAATTCCTTTGCACCCTGTATCTGGGCATCAAGCTCAGCAATATTTTCCTACCGATGTTCATCTTTTCGGCTGAAGTGGTAAGACGTTCGATATTGCTAATTGTTACTGTTTGTTAGCATTCCTTTTATTTTTTTCAGGCCATCAAAATCATTATGGGTTTTGATTTGGCCAGCGTTATTCAGAGCGGAAGATATTTGACCACAGGCGCCAAGAGTACAGCAACAAAGCAAAGCCTGGAGAATCACCAGTTCAATCAGGATAGGCTCAACGGAAACGGCAATGCTGCAAAAAGTAATTGCATTTCTGGACATATCGTTGCTTTAACTTTTCGACAAACGAGTTCGTACGCAATATAGTAATAAATGGTAATCCTTAAATTCAGTGCAATTCACTTTTCCTAAGAGTTGAGAAAGACTGTTTTTATACTACCATTGCATTTATTAAGGCTTATTCATTTTAAAGTGCTTTTTTCAGAACATCGATTATTTAAAAATTCATCGATTCAAAAATCGGCGGCAAAAAATTTTTATTAAAATAATTTTTTTACTGAATCGTGAAATGTGCCATAGTAAATCCCTCATTTTAGTGATAAACTAAACATTCACAAGATAACTCCCTACTTTTTCCGAAATGAGTGGCACGTAGTGTGACCATTTCAATCGAATATTGGTCTGCTGTTGGTTCGATGCGCTCGGCTTTATGTTCGGGACCGCCGCTAGGGCAATACTCAGCAGCAGCACCATGAGAAGAGAGCGGACTGGGTAATTTTGCCGATACCTTTCGTCAACAGCAACTGGATCTTCTTCATCTGGCTTATGAGATCATGATTTTGGGGGAACAAAATTATAAAAAAAAGATTAATATCGCATGCATATCAAGCTTCACTTCTAGTTTATACCAAAAAGTATGAAAAAGTCATACCTTTCCTCGAGTCCGTCGACGTACTCCTTCTTGCACTTACGCGAATCCTGAGCTTAAATCTTGTTCCCGATCTTTCACCGGATCCGTTTTAGCTTCCGTTCTTCATGCATGGTCAGCAAATAACACGTCGGCACTGGCAGTCAAATACCTTCCTTGGCGAGCAGGTTTCTTCAATATCATCATCGTCTCCATCCTGCTCAACGTCGCTGTCGTTAATCAACTGCTGCTGCTGCTGGTGCCTCTTCAGTCTTGAGTATTACCTGTGTAATAGCCGAACTACTCTGCTGCATTATATCCCCAAACACGAAGTTCTCGTAATCCAATGAAGCTGGGTACCATCGCTCTGTCACCAGTTGATTTTGATCGTTATTTTTATGTAGTTGACGATAGTGACGTCATACAGTTCACTACTACCAAAGCATGACTGATTCATCGTTACTTGTTATTAATATTCTTTGCAACAAAACGTAAACAATGTCATAGCCTGTCAAAATTTCGGCTTCCGTGCCCCTTCTCCACCGCGCTTACTTTCTGTCAAAGTTGTTCCACCCTCATATAAACGCCCTGGTCACAGTGCAAGCGAATTTTCGCGCGAATTCATCCAGTTCATCCGGACATACACTGAAAATATTCTCTCGGGCATTTTTCATCGTAAATAGTAATTTCGCAAAAATCGTTTTTCAAAAGTTAGTTTATTTAATTATCATCTCCGTTCTTCGAATGGTTATTAAAAATACGCAATTTTTTTTAACGCGGTTTTCGCTAATAACGCGGTTTTAGTCTTTTTCAATGCAATCTTGAAATCCAATATAGCTACCTCTGCTCAACTTTAAAATGCTGGAATTGACTGAAAAGCACATGAAAATCCCACAATATAAGGTACTGGGTGAAAGGGTCCAATAAGTAGACGTCGAATTTTCCGACTCCATCTTGAAATCAAAGATGGCGGTTCTCGCTTAACCTCGAAATGCAATAAATATCTGAAAATCGCATGAACCGTCCACAATATAGATAATGAGTGAAAGGGCTCAAGAAAATAATGAAAATGACTGCGACACAAATTCAACGAAAATTTTGAAAAATCTCAAAAAAACACTGTAAGAAATATACAAAAAAAACAAGTCAAAATAATGACAAAAATATAAAAAAGTGTGGCAAAAATATGAAAAACTATAACTAAAATTTGACAATCAAATGACAATTATCTGAAAAAACTATATGATAAAATTATGACAAACGAAAAAGTGACAAATTGAAAATTTTAATAAAATACGACAAATAAGTTAGAAAACTATGCCAAAAATATGACAAATAAGGCTATGATCATTTAGTATCCGGGCAGTTACAAACGATTGTATTTTAAAAACTATTCATTTGATCGAAAAACTTTCTATGGAGGAAATGAAGGTGTTAATATGACATTTAATATAAAAATATAATAATATATAGTTACGGTAGAACCCGACCAAGTATAGATCACCTTACGTGGAGACATGCCAGCCATCAGCAGCGCACCTGCGAGACTGCAAGCTCAGCAGTTAATCACCATAAAAGGCCTTGCCGGCCACATGCTCGCTCTCTTGGACCTCGACCTTCATAGTGAAAACATTGTGTAGTGATTATTGTTAAGGTAAAAGTGTGTAATGGACAAATAAAGCTTTTTAAAAAAAGCAAACCAGGACTCCATCCTGTAATTGGCGCAGCCTACGGTAGGTGCGTTAGTAAGTGAAGTGAAAAACAGTGTATAGGTGAAGTGAATTTCCAAGGAAAGGAACAGCCGCAAGAGAGCCTCCGCGACTAAGCATCTGACCAAGGTTGGAGTTGAGGGGCCACCGCACGACACTCCTAACGTACCGCCGGCCAACGATTGCAAGGGTAAGTTTTTTTTTTCTTACATTTTTCTAAGTGTTAAGTGAAGAATATTAAAATTTTCCCGCTGTGCGGTGATCATTATTTTGATTGATGTTTAGTTGTTCTAAGAGAGGCTAACATCAAAATAAATTGTGTGACGAACCGCCCGGAGTTAGAATCGTTCCAAGAGAAATTCTACTCCACGCGAGACTGTGGAGTTCTAAGAGAACCACAGTTCAGCAGTTCTACACGAGTTCTGAGAGAACGTGTAGAATAACAAAAAAAAAAAAAAAACGCGCCCCGGGCAAACATTAATGCCGAAAGAGCGAAAAATAAAAAACGCACTAGCGAAAGCCCGCAGTGAGTTACTGAATTCTGCTAACATAACAGAATCAGATTATAGCACCGATTCGGATTCGTCTGGAGATTTTGCACACGTTCCGGTGAAAAATCTACCAAACCTGACGAACCTTTCAATAGACGGATTTCCTTCTCAAGAAAAAACTACCATGGAGGAGATTATAGATCAATTGAACTCCATGCGTCTGATGATGGAGACGTTTAGAAATAAACAACTGGAACAGGACCAAAGGTTCCAAAGTTTAAGTTTTCCCACCATGAATGTGGAAAACTTATTCAAAATTCCGGATCCTATAAAAATGATCCCGAATTTTGACGGTAACCGCAAGCAGTTATCGTCATGGCTCGCTACTGCTGAGCAAATATTAGACAATTTTGAGCCACTAGTGACTCAAAATCAATTTAAACTCTACGTTACAGCAATAGCAAATAAAATTACGGGACGAGCAAAAGACATTTTGTGCCTCGCTGGCAACCCCGAAAGCTTTGCTGAAATAAAAGAAATACTGATAAGTGCACTAGGTGACAGACAAGAACTTTCAACCTATAAAAGCCAACTATGGCAGTGCAAAATGGCAGAGGGAACATCAATCTCCAATTATCACCAAAAAATAAAGGAGATTGTGCAAAATATCAAAACATTAGCCAAACAAAAACCTTTATACAAGGAAAATTGGGCGGCTATAAACGCTTTTATTGAAGAGGACGCGCTTGCGGCGTTTATCGCAGGCCTATGTGAACCCTATTTCGGATATGCTCAGGCAGCCCGACCTGCAGACATAGAAGATGCTTACGCATTCCTATGCAAATTCAAATCAAGGGAGGTTGCAGCCCTTAACATTAGAAGTCAGGACTTCAGAAAAAATCCTAAAAAAGATTTTGAACAAAGAAACCAAGGCACACATTCAAAATCGTTCAACACACAAAAACAAAGCACACCCCCACCCATGACCGACGGATTTAGACAACCAGCTCTACAACCGATGGACATAGACCCATCTATCAGAAGTAGATTGACATTGAATAAAAAATTAATAAACAACCAAGAAATCGAAAACGAGGATAGAGACATAAACGAACAATCCGACGAGGATGATGCAGATTTAAATTTTTGCACAGTCCAACTTCAACCAAAAGTACCCTAAACTATTTACCCTATTTAAAATGCAAATTCAAACATTCAAATTTGAATATCCTATTAGACACTGGAGCAAATAAAAACATAATTCGACCAGGTATTTTCCTAAACACCATAAAAATTACAGACACTAGTATCAGGAACATGATGGGAAGAAAAACTATTAACAAAAAGGTGACCGAAAATGTTTTGAGCCCAAAACTTCCAACTCAAACGTTTTACGAATCAGAATTTCATAGTTTTTTTGATGGCATCATTGGTTCGCAATACATGGCCCAATGCAACGCCAAAATCGACTATCCAAAAGGAACCATCACTTTCCTAAATATTACTTTCCCCTTTTCAAAATACTTCCCCAAGCAAAAGGAAACCCACCACACGATCACCGTAAATACAACTAAGAACGGCGATTGGTTAGTTCCCACATTTCAACAATTAGATGAAAATATTTGCATTCAGCCGGGTTTGTACAGATCTGAAAATTTGAAGTCAACGATTAATGTAACGACAAAATCTAAAAAATTACCTCAATGTTTCCCTAAACTGAATTTAAATGTAAACAATTTTGACACAATTACACCGATACTAACAAATAATCGGAAAGATCTAACCGAACAGGACATAGAAAACCTGATAAGAACATCCCATTTATCAGCATTCGAAAAAAAGAAACTGATTAACATCATTTACAAAAATCAAGCTGTACTTTTAAAACAGGGAGAAAAACTTTCTGCGACTACAGCAATTACTCACAGAATAAATACAATAGACGATCGACCGGTATATACAAAAAGCTATCGTTACCCTTACCATTTCAAAAAGGATGTCGAGGAGCAAATTCAAGAATTGCTCGATAATGGGGTAATCAAACCATCCGCCAGTCCGTATTCATCACCAATTTGGGTAGTCCCCAAAAAAGTAGATGCATCAGGAAAAAGGAAAGTGAGAATAGTTATCGACTATAGGAAACTTAACGAAAAGACTATAGACGATAAATTCCCAATGCCACAGATCGAAGAAATCCTAGACAGTCTTGGTAAATCTGTCTATTTTTCAACAATCGACTTAAAATCTGGATTTCATCAAATTCCGATGGATCCTGCACATATGGAGAAGACTGCTTTCTCTACTGATAAAGCAGTATATCAATTTACAAGGATGCCTTTTGGTCTCAAAGGGGCACCAGGGACATTCCAAAAATGTATGAATAGCATTTTGGCAGAATACATAGGCTCAATTTGTTTTGTATATCTTGACGATATCATAACAATCGGTTATAACTTAGAAAACCATTTGGGAAATCTTGAAAAAGTTTTGAAACGTTTGACTGACTTCAACCTCAAAATTCAGCTGGACAAATGCGAATTCCTAAAGAAAGAAACGGAATTTTTGGGACATATTATTTCCAGCGACGGAATAAAACCCAATCCTGAGAAAATTAGTAAAATTATCGGCTGGCCTTTGCCAAAAAACGCGAAGGAAATTAAACAATTTTTAGGCCTGGCAGGTTATTATAGAAGATTCATTAAAGATTTCTCTAAAATCACCAGACCAATGACGAAGTACCTAAAACAAGACACAGTCATAGATAAAAATGATAAGGAATTTTCTTCGGCTTTTAATACGCTAAAACAAACTATAGCCACCGATCAAGTTCTTACTTACCCTCAGTTTGAACTACCGTTTATTCTTACAACGGATGCCTCAGGATTCGCATTAGGCGCTGTGCTTTCGCAAACTCAAGACAATATAGAAAGACCTATTGCATTTGCATCAAGAACGCTTAATGACACAGAAACTCGGTATGCCACAATAGAGAAAGAGGCTCTAGCTATAATCTGGGCCATTAATAAATTCAAACCTTACCTATACGGAGCTAAATTTACTCTAGTAACTGACCATAAACCTTTGACATTCATAAAAACATCTGAAAAAAATGCTAAAATTTTGCGCTGGCGCTTAGAACTCGAAAATTATGACTTCACTGTCAAATACAGAGAAGGAAAATCGAATGTGGTTGCTGATGCTTTAAGCAGACTACCAATTGACATTAACCTGAATTCAAATGAAGACGCAACTGAATCAGAAGAGGACGACGATGAAACCGTCCATTCGGCTGACACTTCGGATGATTATTTCATAAATTCAACTGAGCGTCCACTGAACTATTATAGAAATCAAGTAATTTTTAGATATGGTACTCATAACATAGAGTCTATCACATACCCATTCGTAAATTATCGCAGAACGATAATAGCCATGCAAAACTACGATGAAGCATCTATAACAGAGTTTATAAAAAAATACCATAATGGCAAACAGATGGCAATTCTCGCCCCAGAAAACCTTATTAACCTTATCCAAATTTGCTATAAGAATCATTTCAGCCAATCCGGATACTTCGTTTTAGCCCATCATCAAGTAGAAGATGTCACCATAGAAGCAAGGCAATGCACAATCATCTCCCAAGAACACGACCGTGCACACCGAGGAGTAACTGAAGTAGTTAACCAGCTACAGCGAGCATACTTTTTCCCACGTATGCATAGCAAGGTTAAAGCTATCATCAACTCATGTGTCATATGTAATCGACACAAATATGAAAGAAAGCCTTTTAATATCAAAGTCAGCCCTAGACCAATAACAAACAAACCCTTTCAAAGAATCCATATGGATATTTTTATTATCGACAGGTGTAGTTTTCTCTCATTAGTAGATTCTTTTTCAAAACACTTGCAAATGATCTACCTCAAGTCAAAAAACCTAACAGACGTTCAAAAAGCCTTAGGAAAATACATATCTTTGTTTGGCGTTCCAGAAACAATTATCACAGATCATGAAACAACATTTTTGTCAATTCAATTTAAAAACTTTTTAGCTAGCCTCGGCACAAGATTAGAATACGCTTCTTGTTCAGAGACCAACGGTCAAGTAGAAAGAACGCACTCCACAATAATCGAAATTTTCAATACAAATAAACACAAATACTCAGGAATGAATACAAAATCAATAACCAAACTTTCCGTTGCTTTGTATAATGACTCTGTCCACTCAACAACAAAATTCAAACCCAATGAATTAATCTTCAATCAAAATAATATCAGTGAACCCGCACGAATTATAGCAGATGCTCAAAGATTGTTTCTAGAAGCTAGGAAGAACATTCAAAACTCTCAAGAGAAAATCTTAAGGAGAAATTCTAACAAAGAAGAACCCCCTATTTTAACAGAAGGTGATAACGTTTACGTTATTCCAAATATTAGAACGAAAACCCAACCTAGAGCAAAAGAAACTAAAGCATTACATATTTCAGAAAAAACGTTTAAAAATCCTAAAGGTATAAAAAGACATAAGAGAAAAATCAAACGCCCAAAAAAGCAGCAATAACAGTAATTCATTCTAAATTTTCTTCTTTTCAATCTTTTCCTCTCTCCCTCAGTGCAAAATGTTAATTCACCTTATATATTGCATTACATTGCTAAAAATTATACACACGCAAGAATTAGAAATTACAAATCTGTATGAAAATCCTATCCTTTTAATAAAAACCGACAAATGTAAAATTCAAACAGGGGTATAAAAATTGTGCACCCCATTAATCTAACAGATATTGAAATAACAATTCAACTACTATCGAACATTGCATATAAAAAAATACAAGACTCTGATCCATTAACGGTAATAATTAAACAAAAAGTTAAACAACTATACAATAACTTTTATCAAATTAAGCCGTCGAAAAGAGTGAAGCGATGGGACATCATCGGAACAACCTGGAAATGGATTTCGGGCAGCCCGGACGCGGAGGACCTCAGGATCATCAACGGATCGCTGAACCACCTTGTCAGCGAAAACAATCAACAAGTCAAAATCAACAATCAGATCAACGATCGCATTCTCCAATTAACGAACTCGATCAACACAATTGCAGTCAACTCCCAGGTCAACAAAATACTCCTTAATGAAATCGACATCATAACCACCATCGTGAACATAGACACTTTGAACAAACTACTAACTGATATCCAGGATGCAATACTTCTATCGAAAACTCTCACGGCGAATAGCAGAATTCTGTCAATGGCAGAATTACATCTCATCTATACACTACTTGAAGAACAAGGAGTCTACTCTGATCTACCAGAAGAAGCGATGAACTACGTCACTCCAAAGATAGCAACCACTCAAGACACCCTTCTGTACATCCTACAGGTACCACAACTATCACCAAAAGAGTCATCGATTTTTCGGTTGTTCCCGCTAAACAATTTCAATACGGTAATCAAAAATTGTCCCAACTACATCATCAAACACGGGAAAGAGTTATTTCTTACAACAGAACCATTGCAGTACGTACAGCAATCATCATTCATCCAGCCCTTCTCCGATGAATGCATTTTACCTATGATCATGGGCACCAAAACCCATTGCGAAACCATCAGTGATAACAAAACAAAGACAACATTTGTCTCAGAAAACTCCGTTCTCATTACCAACGCCAAAAATGACCTATTGTCAACAAATTGTGGTCCCGACAACAGAACTGTGAGCGGAAATTTATTGGTTTCATTCATCAACTGTACGATCAGCTTCAACCAACAAAACTTTACATCCAAAGAATTGAGGATGAAAGCAGAAATTTTGCAAGGATCTTTTCATAACCTAATCGTGGAGAGAAAACTTGCAAATGTTCCCGATATAAAGGTAATCAACAACAACACAATCCAGAATCGACAGAAACTGGATCACATCTACCTCAAACAGTACAAAAATGATGTTTGGAACTGGAGCTTATTCGGAGGCCTTTCGCTATCGACCATTTCAGCTATCATCATTTTCACGTTCATGTTAACTTTCTACAAAGACTTATCCAACAGACTCTCTAAAAGGACACGCCATAGAAGAAGTAAAATTGCAGCAAAGAATTCAAGTGTCGAGGACGCCACTTTTTCACCCCCCGGAGGAGTTACGGTAGAACCCGACCATGTATAGATCACCTGACGTGGAGACATGCCAGCCATCAGCAGCGCACCTGCGAGACTGCAAGCTCAGCAGTTAATCACCATAAAAGGCCTTGCCGGCCACATGCTCGCTCTCTTGGACCTCGACCTTCATAGTGAAAACATTGTGTAGTGATTATTGTTAAGGTAAAAGTGTGTAATGGACAAATAAAGCTTTTTAAAAAAAGCAAACCAGGACTCCATCCTGTAATTATATATTTATCAATGATTTCAAGAAATACTCTAACTTTTTCATAGAATCTCTTTTTTATCTTTGCACACTTTTTTTAGTCATGTATTGATCCATTATTTTTACCACAGAAGCAAAACCTTTGCAAAATCATGATGTTTTACACAAACTCACCTGGAAAAAGCAATTCTAATCTGGTTGGAACCTTTTCATTAGTAGGCATCTCGAAGAATTTGATCTCTTAAATCCGGTTTTAACATAAATTTCTTCGTCCATCAGGAAACATCTGTCACATTGCGTAAAAACCGGTTGCACATGTTGCAATCTAAGGAGCTGTTCACTATTAGTTATTTACTAGGTGTCTACTAGTCGGAAAACACTTTTTGATTGACGAAAGTGGATTAATTGCATTATTTAAGGGGCCTGCATTCAGTTATCCCCAATAACCATAGACTTTTTACTATATTTTAGATCAAGGGTTCCATTCCAATGCTTGATTTGAACTTCGTGCGGATTCTAGAGTGGCTTCTTATACTTCTTAACCATTCGGTCCAAAAAAGAATCAGAAAAAAATCAACAGTTTATGAGTTTTCAAGTCAAAGATGAAGAGTTTCTGAGGCGCATAATGCGCAAGGCGCAAATTTGTGCAAAATTATTTTTACCATGTCTTTTTGCATCGTAAATATCTCAAACACACAAGATAGTCCTTTTCATAACCAACACAACACTGCTAAAGTTTTGCATATCCGAGCTCTTATAACGTAGCTATTGCCGAAATAAAGTGCCCGGATACTAAATGATCATAGCCTTATTACAAAAATATGAAAAAAAAGATTCACAAAAATTGCAAAACTACTACAAAATGTGACAAAATTCTCACAAATGTGACAGAATTATTATCAAAATTTGACAATAAAATGGCAAAAACCTGACAGAACTAATATACGGACAAATATTTGATTACAAATTTACAATTATGATATAGTTATACAGAAAAAAATACAATAAAATACCAAAAATCTAAAATATGACAAAGATGGAAGAAAATATGACAAAAATTTGACATTGAAATGAAAATAAAAGACAAATGGGCCAGAATATGGCAAACTTCTGACAAAAACTTGACAGCATAATGACAAAAATCTGAAAAAAATGAAAATTGAGATAAAAAAATAACAAAATGCTGACAAATACATGTCAAAAAAATTACAAAATTATGAAAATTCAACAGTGAAATTAAAAAAGTTTAACAAAATATGACAAAAATCCGAAATAATAATGGAAGATTTGTCACAAAAATTTGACAAATATTATATATGACGAAATAATGACAAAATCAAAACAAAACTATGGGCTTGTGTTATATGTAAATCAGCTCTCAAGTTAGCTGCCTCTTGAGCCGATGGTCGTGGGTTCGAATCGAAGAGTAATCAGCGGACACATTTGTACCGGATAAGATTTTCAGTATGAAGAGAGGTTGCTAAAACGACTATAATAGAAACAATACAAGATAAAACTCTGAGTAAAAAATTTACAATCAAATGAAAAAAACTCGACAGGATTATATCAAGAAATACGACAAATAAAAAAAAAAAAGACAAATTATTACAAAAATTTACAATAAAATCAAAGAAAAATTGACAAAACTGAAAAATACCTTTGTTAATTTTTTGTAATTAATTTCTTTTTTATTTGTCATAGTTTTGTTACATTTTTATCAAAGCTTTGTCATATTTTAATGTATTTTATTGTAAATTTTTTGTCATAGTTTTGTCAGATTTCTGTTATTTTATTGCATAATTTTGTCATATTTGTCCTTATTATTGTTATTATTGATGTCATATTTTATCAAATTTGACATATTTTACATCATGTTGTCAAATATTTGTCAATTGTTTTTTAGAGTTTTTTCATCATTGTGATTTTTTTGTCAATAATTAGTGATTTTTTAAAAAGTTTTGTCAGATTTTTTAAAATTTTATTGTCAAATTACTGTCATCTGTCATATTTTATTTTACTTATTTTTTTAGATTCGGGCAATGGCTTTGTCGATTTCATGTCAAATATTTGAATTTTTTTTCAATTTTTTTCATATATTTATCACATTTGTCATATTTTTTCAATGGTTTGGTTTTTTTTCAAAGTTTCGTAAATGTTTTTGTCATAATATTGTTTTTTTTTTTCTACCCTTTCCAGTCATTTACAATATTTCAAAGTGGAAGCCGCCATATTGGATTCCGAAATGGCATACCACAGTATCAGACAGCGAGATTCGACTTCTACTAATTGATTCCTTTCATCTCCCAAGTAGCAATAAGCACTAAAGCTTTGCATTTTTATAGCTTTATACCAGCATTCAAGTGCTAAATTACACTTTATCAGCACATCAAGTGCAATTTTGCATTACAACAGCCCTTCGAGTGCTATGCTGCATCATATTAGAATTATACCACTCTTTTAAAATGCAACTACCATTTTATCAGCTTTGCACGATGCTTTTGAAATGCAACATATTTAGCTCTAAATCAGAATAACAAATGCTATATTTTCTAAGCTGAGGTTGCTAGATTGTCAAGTTTTATCCGGGTTTGCCGGATATTTAATTCAAAATTTGACAAATGTCCGGCCCGACCCGGTTGCCCGGATTTTGCCCAGATTTATTCACTTTATTTGACAAAACAAAAAAAAATGTGTTGTTAAAATTTTTATTTTTGCGTCAAAAACGAAATGTTAAAACAAGTTCTATAAAAATAACCATGAGAAATTTTTTGAAAGCCGAAAATACGATTTAAAAGCTGCTAAAGAAACAAATTTTTTTTCATGTTTTTTTCTTGATTTGTGTTGAGTAATTCCTGAATTTTGACCAAATTTGCCCGGATTTTTGGTCGACATTTAAGAATCAAATGCCCGGATTTTGCCAGGTTTTTAGATAAAATAGTCTGGATTTTCCGGCCCGGGTACGTGCTGAAAAATTCTGGCAATCTTACTCTTAGCATTCAATTGGCATCACAGAAGCTTGCTTTAATGCATTTTTGCACTATGTAAGCACTACGGTGGCATTAGGCCAAAGCACATTAGCATTGATTGATACTGAAAAAATGCAAATTTAGGGCACCGGTTTCTAGAAATTTGATTCAAATAGGGCTTTTTTTTCAAAGATTTAACCCGGACCTGATAGAACAAGCAGAGTCAAACCTCATTTGAACGCCATTCGTATGTTCCAAGCATTTTGCCCGCCAACACTATAGCATCAACTTAGCATAGCACAGTGCTTTTATAGGGTTATACCAGTTTCTGCACTAAATCAGCAGTTGATTTCGCCAAACTTGGCTCACAGAGCATATATGATTCACAGAATCAAGCTCTATAGCTGACGTTAGAGCAGAATTGGTGCTAGATTTTAGTGCTTATGGTTACTTGGGCTTAACCCCATATTGTGGGTGTGTCATGCGATTTTCAGTAATTTGAAGCATTTTGAAGCTAAGCGAAAGCCGCCTTCTTGGATTTCGAAATGGCGTCAAAAATCTATTTTCCGACGTCCTCACAAAGTCCAGACACCGAGTATTCATTTCCTTAAGATTCCAATTCATAAAATACCTGAAAATTGCATTCACGTTTGAGGTTCGAGAAATCGCTCCCTTTCGTCAGATCTTTTCAGATTTTAAGTCCTTCTAGTGTTAAGTAGATACAAAAAGTTTTTCTCTAAAATAAAACATTTTAAATGTATTTCTTATGGCCTTTAGGCTTAATCAGGAGTTTCAATAGGAAACTGAGGCGGGATAGGATATTAGGAGCTTAGGTTTCAAGTGGTTTTATTGCCTACCAAGGTAATTTTTTATACCATATTACCTTTTCAACAAAAATTCGGCGTTGAGATTCGTGGAGGGATGGCGTACAGCCGGCCTTCGCTAAACATATCTCCACATGTGCTGCATTTCCCTTACTCCTATCGACTACATGGACTTGGCCGGCGTCGTTATTGGTTCATTTAAAAGTAGGAGATCCTCAAAATTGTACAGTGAGATTGCGTTGCTTGTTCCCAGCACCTTTCATTAGGTTCATTGTGCAATGTTGATTATCTCGAACCAATCACGGAGTGCAACCATTATGCCATTGGCCAGGAGGAGCCGCAGGTGGACCGTAGTTGATAGCAAGCTCAAGCTCAACTCAAAATAAAACATTTTTAATCGATTATTCTTATTTGAATTTTTATAAATAAAATTCGATTCCTAAGACTTAACTCGATCGAAAATTAAGATTTGAAATGAAAACCTTACTATTACTCTTTATGTAGGTATAAATTATTCAAGCAAAACTGATATGAGAAAAATTTGTCGCAAAATCCCCCCTCCCCAGGAGCCGATTCTTCCTATTGTCAACAAATATTGATGATTGGCATAAATATCTGTAAACGACAAATTCTCTTGCCAAATAAAGCAGTCAACGAATTCAGAAAGGGGTATCACTAAATAAGCTGTTTAATGTAGAATTTAATGCTTGTTCACAATATTGAACACCAGCTATGCCTTGTAAACACCTGGAGCACCAAAATTGACACTTTCATTCATTACCATACAGAAGAAAACACATTTCGAGTCAAAAGATAGAACTGATAACAGCGAAAGAATAATGGGGTTAGTAAAGTTTTATTCCTCTTATCAACCGGCGCTCGGAGTTTTGCATTTTTGAATGGTTTTATTGTTTGCGACGAACATCACCCCAATAATTTTGCTTGGGTGTTTCTGATTAGAAGATTATCATTTTACACATGTAGCCGTACGATTTTCGAGGTACTTCTTGTTTGATTAAAACATTTCCGACTGAAGCTATGAAATAAGTTCTTCAATCCATTTGAATGTATTAACCTTCGCTATTTTCCAGAATTGATCGTCAAATACATTAATTGAAATCTTCATTTTTAATTTACTTTAGTGTTAGTGGGTGCAATTTCTTAAAATTGTATTGAATTTTGAATTTTTTTTCGCCTGTACACGCTGCTATTTTTTTTTTAATTTTCAAAACAATAAGTTGTTGTTAAAATTGCTTCCGATTTTCAATCACATCATCTAAAGGCTTAACACGCGAGAATAGTTATGTGCATAAACTTAAAAGCCGGTACTCGCATTCGAACTCTTACGAGATGTGCGCTATAACTATAGAAATAAAACAAACTCATTGCCTAGGGCAGTGATTTACTAGTTAGCTCAAGCTCTCACATACCTTCAGGATTGTGTTGCGAACCCATTCTGTGTTGATTTGTTGTAGGTAGTATGTATGTTTATCCGAAAACTACCTTGTTTACTGTTTGTATGGTTTTTTTTCTCTCCTTTTGATACTTTGATATTTGTCAACGATCACAACTTTAAGGTTTTTTTCTCTCCGCCGACAGAAGCTGGTTTCAATTCTTGAATTCAGCTACTTATCACAAAAAAACACTCTCTACACACTGTACACTGACCGGCTGATACTGAGCACAAATTTTAGATTTCCATCCTTCGTCGTAGCCAAAAGTTGAAGCTGCTGGATGATCTTTGTAGCAAAATTTACACAAATTTCTTTCGGTTTTGTTTTTATCTGTTTCTGTAGATAGTACACTTAACTTTCGCAAAATTGCTGATTAACAACCAGCTCATGTTTTTGGTGGCTCAGCAGGTTTGAGGGCTGGCTGCAATTAAACACACATTGATAGAAAGAAGGGTAGATTTTAGCTGATCGAACGAGATACTAATTCACACTCCTTCTAATAAATTATTCTAAACAGAAAAAAATCCAACCAAAACGGCTATGCTTCAAATCCGAAAGCTCTTGCTCAGGCTAAGCTGCCGGTACACAAGTGAACTAAACGCAGCACAATCTACGGACTGAGTGAGCAGCCAAAAGTGTGACAACGACAACAAGCTGCTGAAGGCTGCAACAAGCGTTTAACTTTGCTCTGTGAGCTGTGACTGGGATTTAATCCAACCAACCACCCTGTTCTGGTCTGGGAGCAAGGAAAGAAGCTTGCCAGGGGGGGGGAGGGGATTCCCAGAACAGGGCGGCGCGCGACACTAGCAAGGATGTGTTGAGAAGTGTTCAGAAACGTCTTTCATACGCTCAATTCACTAAACAAATCAATTTGAAACGATTTCAGTGCTCGGATGAAGGTGTGCTTAACATAATTCAGTGTGCTAGTTATAGCGTTACACGTTTGTCAAACCAACTGAAGCGTGTTTGTGATCCTTAAAACTAGAGATGAAATTATATGTAGGTATTAATCAAGCACAACGATAGCGCAGATTGGCTCTAGTCATGTATGGAACTGTTCTGTGTGGTGTGGTGACTGACTGACTTTGACCATCAACGAACTGACCGATCGACCGAAACAAAACACAGACTGAGATCAAGTGCCTGAGATGATCGAAAAACACTGGAAAACGGGTTCGTTCGTTTCGATCCTGTCGGATCTCATCTTTTCTGTATTTTTTTTTGGTCGACAGGTCGATCGACCGGCTTTACGAGATGAAGCTCTGTCCTACAAGCAACAGTGTGTTCGTACAAAAAATAATCTGACAGCTTGGGTCAATTTAAGATTTTATAAAAAAAATTATTGCGAATCAACACCATTTAATTTTGACTGGATATCATTTTTGTAATTTTTGTCAACTTTGTCATTTTTGTCACTTTTGTCATTTTTGTGATTTTTGAAATTTTTGTAATTTTTGTAATTTTTGTAATTTTTGTAATTTTTGTAATTTTTGTAATTTTTGTAATTTTTGTAATTTTTGTAATTTTTGTAATTTTTGTAATTTTTGTAATTTTTGTAATTTTTGTCATTTTTGTAATTTTTGTAATTTTTGTAATTTTTGTAATTTTTGTAATTTTTGTAATTTTTGTAATTTTTGTAATTTTTGTAATTTTTGTCATTTTTGTAATTTTTGTAATTTTTGTATTTTTTGTAATTTTTGTAATTTTTGTAATTTTTGTCATTTTTGTAATTTTTGTCATTTTTGTAACTTTTGTAATTTTTGACACTTTTGTAATTTTTGTTATTTTTGTAATTTTTGGATTTTTTTTTATTTTTGTTATTTTTTTCATTTTTGTCATTTTTGTTATTTTTGTTATTTTTGTCATTTTTGTCATTTTTGTCATTTTTGTCATTTTTGTCATTTTTGTCATTTTTGTCATTTTTGTCATTTTTGTCATTTTTGTCATTTTTGTCATTTTTGTCATTTTTGTCATTTTTGTCATTTTTGTCATTTTTGTCATTTTTGTCATTTTTGTCATTTTTGTCATTTTTGTCATTTTACTTCATTTTTGTCATTTTTGTCGTTTTTGTCATTTTTGTCATTTTTGTCATTTTTGTCATTTTTGTCATTTTTGTCATTTTTGTCATTTTTGTCATTTTTGTCATTTTTGTCATTTTTGTCATTTTTGTCATTTTTGTCATTTTTGTCATTTTTGTCATTTTTGTCATTTTTGTCATTTTTGTCATTTTTGTCATTTTTGTCATTTTTGTCATTTTTGTCATTTTTGTCATTTTTGTCATTTTTGTCATTTTTGTCATTTTTGTCATTTTTGTCATTTTTGTCATTTTTGTCATTTTTGTCATTTTTGTCATTTTTGTCATTTTTGTCATTTTTGTCATTTTTGTCATTTTTGTCATTTTTGTCATTTTTGTCATTTTTGTCATTTTTGTCATTTTTGTCATTTTTGTCATTTTTGTCATTTTTGTCATTTTTGTCATTTTTGTCATTTTTGTCATTTTTGTCATTTTTGTCATTTTTGTCATTTTTGTCATTTTTGTCATTTTTGTCATTTTTGTCATTTTTGTCATTTTTGTCATTTTTGTCATTTTTGTCATTTTTGTCATTTTTGTCATTTTTGTCATTTTTGTCATTTTTGTCATTTTTGTCATTTTTGTCATTTTTGTCATTTTTGTCATTTTTGTCATTTTTGTCATTTTTGTCATTTTTGTCATTTTTGTCATTTTTGTCATTTTTGTCATTTTTGTCATTTTTGTCATTTTTGTCATTTTTGTCATTTTTGTCATTTTTGTCATTTTTGTCATTTTTGTCATTTTTGTCATTTTTGTCATTTTTGTCATTTTTGTCATTTTTGTCATTTTTGTCATTTTTGTCATTTTTGTCATTTTTGTCATTTTTGTCATTTTTGTCATTTTTGTCATTTTTGTCATTTTTGTCATTTTTGTCATTTTTGTCATTTTTGTCATTTTTGTCATTTTTGTCATTTTTGTCATTTTTGTCATTTTTGTCATTTTTGTCATTTTTGTCATTTTTGTCATTTTTGTCATTTTTGTCATTTTTGTCATTTTTGTCATTTTTGTCATTTTTGTCATTTTTGTCATTTTTGTCATTTTTGTCATTTTTGTCATTTTTGTCATTTTTGTCATTTTTGTCATTTTTGTCGTTTTTGTCATTTTTGTCATTTTTGTCATTTTTGTCATTTTTGTCATTTTTGTCATTTTTGTCATTTTTGTCATTTTTGTCATTTTTGTCATTTTTGTCATTTTTGTCATTTTTGTCATTTTTGTCATTTTGGTCAATTTGGTCAATGTTGTCAATTTTGTCATTTTTGTCAATTTTGTAAATTTTGTCAATTTTGTCAATGTGTCAATTTTGCCAATTTTGTCATTCTTGTCAATTTTGTCAATTTTGTCAATTTTGTCAATTTTGTCATTTTTGTCAATTCTGTCAATCTTGTAAATTTTGTCAATTTAGTCAATTTTGTCAATTTTGTCAATTTTGTCAATTTTGTTTATTTTGTCAATTTTAACAATTTTGTCAATTTTGTCAATTTTGTCAATTTTGTCAATTTTGTCAATTTTGTCAATTTTGTCAATTTTGTCAATTTTGTCAATTTTGTCAATTTTGTCAATTTTGTCAATTTTGTCAATTTTGTCAATTTTGTCAATTTTGTCAATTTTGTCACTTTTGTCAATTTTGTCTATTTTGTCAATTTTGTCAATTTTGTCAATTTTGTCAATTTTGTCAATTTTGTCAATTTTGTCAATTTTGTCAATTTTGTCAATTTTGTCAATTTTGTCAATTTTGTCAATTTTGTCAATTTTGTCAATTTTGTCAATTTTGTCAATTTTGTCAATTTTGTCAATTTTGTCAATTTTGTCAATTTAGTCAATTTTGTCAATTTTGTCAATTTGGCATTTCTGCCTTTTTTTTAAATTTTTATCATTTTTTTTTTGTTTATTATCATTTTTGTCATTTGTGTCATTTTTGGTTTATTTTCGATTCGATCTTTTGATCTTTGGATTCTCTTTCTTTTTGAGCTAAGATATTTAGGTCTTATTTTAATTATCGATTTAATGTCAAAAAGTTTGATCTAGTAGATTTCACTACCTTAATTTATTGAATTTTTTTGGAGTTTTTTCAAAAAAGTTCAATGATACCCACTTAAATTCAAGCTTTAGGAAGTATTTTTATATCCATTGGTAGAGGGTTTATGCATCTTGTAATCTTCGGTATTTTTCGCTTTTTTTTCTAAACAAAAAATGTTTCTTTTAAAATGTAAAAGATCGATCTATCAGAGTTCGTTCCTCAAGCCCCCGTTTTTTTTAGATGGATCGATCATACGACCGTCCATTTGAATCGATCTCGGAGATCGACCTTTTCTTGAAGATTGAACAATCCTTGGCTAAATCAAAGTGTTTCGAAAGAAGGGAACCGCAGTGGCGAAGCAAATGAGTTGGGAATATCGTCTACAACCGTTCATGAAGCTTAAAAACGATCCGAACTATCCGAAAATTTAATCACAATAGCGTTTTGATAAAAGCTGTTGATCATTGAATTAAAATAAAACTTTGTCGAAGACATCAAAGCTCTATCTTTTGCAACAACCTTTTTAAAGACTTTTTTTTAACTTACCTTAAAAAACTAAAAAATTGTTCATTTTTCAGTAGCGAGTTTTGAGGCTTACTTTGTATGAGAGAGTCGTGACAATTTTAAAACTCCACAGCTTTCTTGAAGTTATAAAGCCACTATCTTGATGATTAATGGTACTTTTCGAGTAATTTCATTTTAAAGTTGTATGTTTTCAGGCATCTATATCTCTGAAAGTTGAAAACTTTTGAAAACAAAAAATAGCAATTATAGAATCACTTTTCTAAATTTGAAATTACTAGATTGGATGTTTTCCGTATTTTCTCCGTAGTTCCTGCTTGGCTTGGCTCCTTTTGCTGTGGTTTTGCATATCTTTCGGGCGCATATTTAGCTAGGTACATGGATCTTGTAAGAAAATGATGGCTTAGATCACGCGGGGTTCTTCTGTACATACACATGAAATTATATGCTCATGGAAGTTAAAATGTTGCCCGTTTAAATGCATATGTTTTTGATTTCAAATGTTTGCAACTTTTAGAGTTATTGAAGGTTGTAAACAAGCTATATTAAAATGAAATCACTCGAAAAGTACCTACAATTAAACTTCAAAATAGAAACTTGACACCTTCAATGAGGATGTGCAGTTTTACAATTGTCACAACTCTCCCATACAAAGTAAGCCTCAAAACTCGTACGAAAAAAATTTAACGATTTTTTTTGGTTTTTTGAGGTCAGTTTAAGGGGGGGGGTAGGGTCTAACGGGTATAAAAAAACACCATTTTCACGATTTTTTTCTGGAGCTATCGTTCGAACAAATGTATTCAAATTTTTTGCATTATACAAAGCATTGTTAAAAGAACATTTAGTAATTTTTTCGTGTAAAAATATTGAAAAATTAGCCGGTAACGGAGCATTTTCGAGGATGCCTTTTAGAAAACAGGATTTGCGGTGGACACTGTATCTCAGCACAGAATCATCTGAACTCAAAAAATCAGAGCAAAATATTTTTAATAGATGTTTTTCTGGACCCCAACGTTTTTATTTAACTTAAAAATATTTTTATGAAATTTTTGTGGCTGTTTGAAGTAAAAACTACGATTTTTCACTTAAAAATCCGCCATTTTTCACCTGTAAAATCTCCCCAAAGTAAAAAAATCAAAAAAGAAAAACGTTGGGGTCTGATATTTTATATATAGAAAATATGTTCCAAATTTGAAAAGAATCGGATAAGTAGTTTTCAAATGACGATGTCCACGGACTTTAAAAACGTGCTTTCGAGAAAAACGCGTTTGAAGTTTCTGCTTTTGCTTTCTTGCAGTATTAGATAGGAGGAGATAAAGGCCTATAACTTCTACAGTTTTGCTTCAATTGACTTGAAAATTTGACACAACATTCTTGAAATGTTTTACAATAAGAAAATAAAAAAATAAAAAAATCGATTTTTTGAAAATGTTAGACCCTACCCCCCCCTTAAAAAATGTCTTTAAGAAATGTTATTTAAAAAGATAGAGCTTTAATCTCTTGAGCAAAGTTTTTTAAAATTGAATTATCTGCAACTTTTTTGAAAACGCTTTTGTGATTAGATGATAAATACAAAAAATTAAACAATTATCTCACTTTTAGGTGAATTGATCACAAAAATAATTACAACAAAATATACGTATTTCAAAATAATGTACCAATGCAGAAGATAGCATCAACCTATTTTGACATTTAAGCCTTTAAAAACCCATAATAACGTTTTCCAAGTTTTAAACCACTGTTCTTTGTCTTGCAAAGCGACATTTCCGTTGTAGCCGGGACCGTGAACCAGGAAATTTACGAGAAAGAGTGTCTTCAAAAGCGTTCGTTGCTTTTTTTGAGCTTGTGTGTGCTGTTTTGCCGAGTTTTTCATCCAGCCATTATGGAAAAGATACCATGGATTCGTATCTCGCTAAAAATTCAGCTTGTGCCCAAGGTTAAGAACCCCCTAACACACCTGTCGAAAAATATTGGACGATGGTTAAGCAGAACCTCAAGAAGACCCAAAATAAGTGTTAACAGTGAGAAGCAGTTCGAAGTAAACTGGCGTTCTTCTGCGAAGAAAGTGGATAAGGTGACTGTACAAAAACCGATGGCAGTCGTCAAACAAAAGGCTCGCCAATTTGAACTAGGTGTAGGAAATGAAGGATTAATATTGAATTTGACAAATAAATGGCATCACTTCATCATTGAAGTGGGCGTACGAATACCAAAAAAAGAGAATTGAGAATTTCAAGAAAATAAAAGAGAGAGAGAGTTTCTCTGAAAGCCGATTTCAATGACAAGCATCCTCATTGAGTTAAGCAAATTTGGAGTAGATAGACGCGCGAAGTGTTAAAATGGAAAAAAACGGTTTTTGCAAGTTTAGGGAAGTTATCTAAAAGAATACTACAATGGCGCAATTGGTAGGTGTGTTTCTAGCCTAGTTTTGTTGATTCGGCATATAGTGGCTAGCTACAAGATACTCCCGTAAAAGTGAAAATATATACCAATCAGTTTGTGATGTTCTGAAAGTGAATTTCGTTTGTAAGTCGCAGTGCAATCTTTATGATAAATGGAGACCGAGAATATGCGCAGCTGTTTCCTGCAACTAATGAATGGAGGTGAAATGGAGATAATGTTTACCAGTGTTGAGCACAGAGTGCTGTTTTGATAAATTCTGGCACGGAGTGCCTTTCAAAAAGCATCAAATGAAGTACAGACTACTTAGAATTTAATTGAGGTACAGGGTGCCACAGAAATGTTCGGATACAGGGTATCCATGAATACAAAAAAAGGAAAATTATGGTACAGAGTGCCCTTAAGAGATATGCAGGTACAGAGTACCTTAAGAGTACAGAGTACTCTATTCGGAGAAATATGGCACGGAGTGCTTTGATACTGAAAAAGTACGGAGGCATTAGCGAGTACAGAGTGCTCTGACTAAAAGTATACTATGACACAGAGTGCACTGGAAACGTTTAAGATACAGAGTATCTTATTTATTAATTTATATGAGGAGAAAAAACTATGAAACTCTAGACAAAACATTAAAATATGATAAAAAAGAAATAAGCTAGAAAGAAGTTTCGAGTTTTTCAAAACAAAATCAAATTCAATTTAACTCAAGGTTGCCAGAATTGGCCGGACCGGACTTTTGTCAAATTTTGTGTTGTATATCCGAGCAAACCCGAAGATTTTTGAAAAAATCTTGCGAAATCTTGTTAAATTTCCTTTATTGTGTGAGAAAGCACTCGAACCACTGTAGAGAAGGGGGGTAATGTAGGAAATGAAGGATTAATATTGAATTTGACAAATAAATGGCATCACTTCATCATTGAAGTGGGCGTACGAATACCAAAAAAAGAGAATTGAGAATTTCAAGAAAATAAAAGAGAGAGAGAGTTTCTCTGAAAGCCGATTTCAATGACAAGCATCCTCATTGAGTTAAGCAAATTTGGAGTAGATAGACGCGCAAAGTGTTAAAATGGAAAAAACGGTTTTTGCAAGTTTAGGGAAGTTATCTAAAAGAATACTACACTAGGTTGACCTGAATTCAGGCTGAATGTTAACTGAGTATTTTTTCCGTCTTTTAAATGTATATAATGAATTTAAAGAAAGATACTTTGTATTTTAAAGGTTGATGCGGTCAAAATTTGGTCAAGGGAAAACGCGTGTAAATCGGTGAAATCGTTTATTTAAAAAATCAAATTAAATTTCTTTTCAAGTTTAATTAGAATAAAATTCAGGAAAGCCAGTTTGCCTTGAACTGCTGTTCGTCCTTAGCAGTTTTTTTTGGTCTTATTTAGGTTCCGCTTGACAATAGCCCAGTATTGCTCAATTGGGCGGAGCTCTGGCGTGTTGGGAGGGTTCTTGTCCTTGGGAACCACCTGCACGTTGTTGGCGGCGTACCACTCCATGGCCTTTTTAGCGTAATGGCAAGATGCCAAATCCGGCCAAAACAGTACGGAACAACCGTGTTTCTTCAGGAAAGGCAGCAGGCGTTTATTCAAACACTCTTTCACGTAAATTTTTTGGTTTACAGTCCCGGAAGCTATGAAAATGCTGCTTTTCAAGCCACAGGTACAGGTGGCTTGCCAAACCAGATATTTCTTCGCGAATTTTGACAGTTTCATGTGCTTGAATATATCTGCTCTTTTCCCCTTCCTTTTTCCGTATAAAACCCCTGTCCCGGAAGCTGCTTGTAGTCGGCTTTGACGTAGGTTTCGTCGTCCATTACCACGCAGTCAAACTTTGTCAAAATCGTCGTGTACAGCCCCCGGGATCAGGATTTGGCCGTCGTATTTTGTTTATCATCGCGATTTATCACTACCTTCTTGTAAGTCGATAGTCCGGCTCGTTTTTTGGCTCGATGCACGGTTAGACGATACACCCAGCTTATTTGCAGCATCTCGGAGAGAGAGGTTAGGGTTTCGCTACTACCGGCAACTCTCTTTGTCATCTCAGTGGCTTCCGGTTTTCGATTTTCTCTCGATCCAGACTTCCTGGCTGTCGTCAAACGTTCCCCAAACTATTTAATTACATTTTTAACGGTTGATTTGGCAACTTTTAGCGATTTTGTCAGCTTTGCGTGCGAGACAACTGAAGAGTGAATTCCAAAATCAAAATAGGAGCAACATTCTACACACACACACACACACCTTCAAAATGAGGGGTGTTCAGGTTTTTTAAATGCAAAATTGAAAGAAATACGTCAAGTTGATATTGACCAAATTTTGACCGTATCACCTTTATGATCCGAACACCCTTTAATAAATTTTTTAGATGTCTCTATTTTCAAGTCGAGTAGGCTGATCAAGAACGTTCCCATAAACTACGAAGCACACTGTAGCTATCCAACTCTATTCTGTTGTTATGATACTGTTCCTCATTCGAGTGTTGTTGTTGTCGTTGTCAATGTTTTTGAGATGAGATTTCAGGTTTCTTGTTGAAGTGAGTAGGATCTGGTCGCTGCTGCTCCGCTTCTCTGTCTAAATAGGGTGCGCGCGGCACAAATTGATGGCCAAAAGCTACCAAACAGGTTTTTCAGTCAGCCAGTTTGCTAGGTGCTTCCAATCTTCGGAGTTATACCTACAACCCCCCAACCCCAACTCGATCAACGATCGACAATCGAGCGTACGATCACCGATTGTTGGTATGAGTTTTGTTGTTTTTCAATTGCAACCGTTGACGTTTTGACTGCTTTACCAAACTTTGCTATAACTTCAATCAAATTGTTCAATTTGAATGCTTATAAATGTCAAGATTAATGTTTGACAAACCAACTCGAGCATGTGTGAAATTCCCTGGCGGGCAGAAAACGGGAATCGAATTTGAATAAAAACACAAATACCGCGCAACACCAACGAATGACTGGGGCCAGAAAAAATTGAAGCTAATTACTGACTGGTTGAAGAGTGGAAGGGTTAAACCGATACTTTTGGAAAACGGCGCCTCGACTGTGAGTGCATGTGGATGGCGCGTGGGTGTACGCTCTATGATACAACGCAGAGCGAGAGCGGTTGTTTGTTTGCATTTGAACGATGATGTTGAATTATGTGAATCAATTGACTTGAACTCATTGTAAAAATCAAATTTTCATTCGCTCTCGTTATCAGTTTTTTGAAAAAAAAATGGGGTTTATTATGACCTTTGCACATTTCAAACCATTTTATTTTCCTGGGTACGAGAGTTTTATCTGAACTTTATGATGTAATTTTCAGAATTTTGAGAAAACTTGAGAACATTCAAAAAATTTTGTTGAAAATGAAATTGAAAAAACTGACAACATTCATAAACTTGACAACACTGACAAAATTATACAGAAAATTTTTGCAACATTTTCGAAATAAAAAGAAATTGAAAATTTGGAAAAAAAATTACCAACATTGGAAATTTTACAACATTGACGAAATAGACAAAAATGACTAAAATTGACAAAAATGATAAAAATGGCAAAAATGACAATAATGACAAAAATGAAAATGATGAGAAAATTGGAAAATTTACAACATTGACGGAATTGACAAAAATTACAAAAATGACAAAAATGGCAAAAATTACAGAAATGACAAAACTGACAAATATGGAAAAAATGATAAAAAGACATAGATGACAAAAATGAGCAAAATGACAGAAAAGAAAATAATTTAAGAAAATGACAAAAATTACACAAATGACAAAAATGACACAAATGACAAAAATGACAAAAATGATAAAAATGATAAAAATGATAAAAATGACAAAAACGTCGAAAATGAGAAAAATGTTGACCAAATTGACATTATTTGAAAAAACTGTTAGTTTTTTGAAAAGTTGAAATTGTTTTGAAATATTGATCCTGACGAATATCGATACAATTTAAGAATTTTGAAATCGAATAATTTATATTGATAGCTTTCCTAATTTTATTTTGCGCTTTTAAGCTAAATAGTTTTTAACCTGAAGATCATCCGAAAAAATCGAAACGTTGTACAGATTCTGAAGTGTTTTCGGAATATTTTCCCTCAAAGCAAATAAACGAGTCACTAAACACTAATCAACACAGAATGTACAATCAATTGTAAGGAGAATAGGAATGGGCTTGGGAATATGTTGGTTCAGCCAAAAGTCAGCTCCAACGCCCACAACCGTGAGACGACACATCGTTGGAGAAATATCTAGTAGCAAGTCTATTCATTGATGATTATCTCTCATCGTTAAAGTTCACGACACGCTTAAATTGTTTTACACAGTTAGCCGGCATTTGAATGGGAGGGGGTCACACTGCTATTTAAAAGCAAACGATTTGGTGGAGCTACACAATTGGTTTTACAACACTTTTAGCGAGGAAGTGTTAAAACTTGTAATCACTTTATCAACTGACCTTGCGTAGGCTATTCTTTAGGTTCGGGATTCTTCCCTTATGAATATAAACAAAACATTTTTTTTCAGACTCTAAACTGTTATGAACACACGAAACAACTCGCGAATCGCGATAACTGCGTATCGATGGATCAACCAAAGATTTTGGAAATCGAACGCTAATAAAAATGGCGATCACCACTAGGTAAGTGTTCACTTGCTGTAATGCTGAAGAGAGCACTACTGGCCACAGCGATGTTGATCGGACTAAATTTCGCGACAGTTTAACAGCGACACCAGTCTGTCAAGTTCCATTCGCAGTAGGCCTGATGAAAGTAAACGCGCACCACAATGAAAAAGTCAATAATATTATTAACCAGATTCACGCTCGTCGTACCGTCCGATTAGGGGAACATGCCCTATTATGCGCCACCTAAGCGAATCGATGATTTTCTATGAATTCCACGTACTAATTGTGTTAAAAATGAGTGCAATCGTTGAAGAAAATTGTTTTCTACAAATGCCTATGATTTTTTATTACTCAAATTGCTATAGTTGCTTCAAAAACTTGATTTTTTAAAACCTTATTAAAAGCCACAGAACAAAACTGTGTTGCAAATACGCGCCGCCGTGTATTCAATACGCGCCTAGCAGCCGAACACACCCGAAAGCAGCCGAAGACCGAAAACACACCAATACTTACAGACACTTTGGATGAAAATAAAATCAAAATGGACTAATCAAAAATTTAAAAAAAATAAAAGTATATTTTTTGGGCTGAATTAAGGCTCCAAATAAGGTTTTAGACTTTTTGTTCATTTTCAATGAAAATTGACCTTTTTGAAAAATTAATGCTATTTTCAGCTAACTACGATTGGCGCGTTATAACGAGCGCATGGGCCGTGATAGAACATACCCATAAAAAACATACCATAGCGAGTTCGGTATAATTTTTTAGCATTAAATCATAGTTTAGATTCTCCTCTATCGATGTGTCAGAAAATATTGTCTTATTCTTTTTTCTCTGCTTGGTGACACCTTATTGAAAGTGCTTTAAAATTTAGATCGAAATTAAGAAAAACCTAAATTGTGAAATTATCACGACACAGGAGCATTTTAAGGAAAAATTCATACTTGCCATGACCAATCACAGCATTTAGAACATATTGGTAATATTTTGCAGGCTTAAAATGTTTCAGATTCTTCAAAACAAGGGTGGCGCGTATTAGCCACATGGGGCGTTATATGAACTTTTCCCCTACATCTGTGCAGTGCAGCACGAACCGAACGCGCGGCAGACGAGAAGCGATTAGCGCACAAAAAAAAAAAACAAGCTAAACACAACAAATCCCGTGCCGTTAATGTTTACTTCTCTGCCTCCATGCTTTTGTGTATGATTAAATAGAAAACATATGTAGAATGCAGGGTCGGCTGTAGTAGTATGGTCGTCAATGTAGAGACTCGCGAAAATTTTCGCGACTCTACACAACCACCGAGTGAGCTGAGAGGCGAAAACGCGAATCAAAGTAGGCGTGTGATGCGAGCAACTTGTTGTTGTACTCGTACAGGCGCAAGGAAATCTCGGCAGCGGAAAACCACTACCATTTCGATGATTGATTCAAAACGAAGCAGGCGCAAGTGCCTACCAGCTATGCTAGACATTGGCGCATGTGCACTTTTGCAACTGTGGGGGGTTGTATGAGTGAATACCTGCAACTGGAGCTTAGTGTAAAAGCTCGACAAATGTACTACAACACTAGCAACTAAATCAGTTGGTTTAATTTCGCCTTGCTGGGTGGTTTCTACTACTTAAATATTGAGTAGCCGCAACCGAACGACGTCACTTGCGGTTATTGTGGTCAGCGTGCGAGTGCGCCCGGTTAGCATTTTGTGAATGGGGGAAAACCCTACTACGATACGCTCTGGGTTAAACCCAGAAAGCATGTGCTCGATCAGTGTCGACTTTTCGAATGGGTGAGAGTCGATAAAAGCGCGAGGGGGGTAAGGCGTTAAAGCTCTGTGCTGCTGCAAGTTCAGGGGCGCTGGTTAATCAAATGGGTGGGTTTGGTCTATGACATAGAGATTCAGAAATTCTCCCGGACTAGGTAAACGGGAAGAAATCTGGAATTCCCGACTTCGAAGGTATGACCCAAAGTTGATTCCCGAACTGCTTATCATTAACGACGAAAGCTATATTTAGCTAGAGGCTGGATGAATTTTGAGCTGTAATATTTATACTAATGGCTTTGCAATAAAGGTGCGGATGTGGGTTGAGATAACAGGGAGAAAGAGTCGCAGCTTAATGATTCGGGATGTATGAGGCCTGGGATTTCTGTTTCGTTTTGTTTCATCGGGCGTTGATGAGTTGCAAAATATGATTGATTGGGGGAAAACACAAAACATCGGAGAAAGCTTCCTATTTTATGCTTGACTAGACTAGACTGTATCCAAACTTAACTCATGTCTTTACCATCTTTGGAATTCAGCGTATTTGTAGCCAATAAATAATAACAAATGGTTTCTGGGAAGAAATTTTGATAGTGTTGTGTTCTGAAGATCAAGAATAAACTTTTAAATATTCATCTTTCTTTCTTCCCTGTAATCGTAGAATTTATTCTCTATGAGTGTAATTGATTCCGATTCAGACACATTGCAGTTTTACTCTACAGAAAGATTTTTTGACGAAGAATTACGTCTTATAGCAACACTATTGAAATTTGCGAACGAATCTCGCGACACGAAAATAGCTTCATTAACGGACATCACATCTAATGGATTGTGACGTCATCACCAAGCAAAAAGAAAATCAAAGAAAACATGGAAGCTTCAAGTCTTGATGGATTTTGAATTTTCGTGCCCTCTAATGGTACATATAAAAGAAAGGGCTCGTCGGTTGACTCGGGTTCATTCTCCGTTTGCCGTCGATCTGAACAGAGGTATCTGCGCTTCGATCTGACTTTGGACCCCCCCAGTGGTAATCCAACTCAGATATCGATTTGCAGTAGTTCAGTGGCAACCGTGGAGCAACATGCACCTGTTGCAGAGACAGCGAGCAGCGATGACGGCTAGCGGCGGAGGCGATGGGCTCCAGTGCAAAGGGATCTTCACTCGAAAAATCTTACTTGTCGCGTTGTCAGATTGTGTTGCATGGTTAGATTATGCCACTTGGTCAGGTTATGTCACATGGTCTGGTTATGTTGCATGGTCAGACTATGTTGCATGGTCAGATTATGTCACATGGTCTGTTAATTTCACATGGTCGGGTTATGCTGCATGGACAGATTATGTCACATAGTCGGATCATGTCACATGGTCCGATTATATCACATGGTCTGATTATGTTGTCATACACCTGAATATGTCACATGGTCTGATTTTGTTGCATGGTCTGTTAATTTACATACATTTTCTGATCATGTTGCATGTTCGGATTATGCCACATGGTCGGATTATGTTGCATGCTCGGATTATGCCACATGGTCTGATCATGTTGCATGGCTAGATTGCCACATACCTGATTAAGTTGCAAGGTCAGATTTTGTCACATGGTACGATTATGTTGCATGGTCCGATTATGTCGTATTATCAGATTGTCAAATATTTAAATATTTCCAGTATGAAATATTTTTGACACAAATGTTGAAATTTTGCAATTTTTCACTCTACCTCACTTAAATGCTTTTCTGATGCAACTCCCAAATCATTTGTCGGCCAAATTTTTTTTTCTTGTTTCTTAAGCCAGAGCTTTCGTCAAATTTGATAAATTTTAAAAACTTACAGATAGCTAAGATAAACTGGATTTGCCGAATGCAATGTACTACTCTTTTTTTGTACATTACTGAAAATATTCGAGAAAGTTGGTTCTTGATTTAAATCTCGTCATACGTAAAAAAGATTCTTAAAGTTGTTACGTCGTAACATAATCTGCACTTTTCATAGATGAATCCAAAGTCATGTTCGAATAAAGAAGTGCATAAATGAAAATTGATGAATTTTTCAGAGAAGCTGCCTGGTAACGTAAGGTTTACATCTGTAAATTTTTGTGATTCTGTCAAGTGGTTTTTGAGATCCAATAAAGAATAATAATTACTATAAAAACACTATTGGTTTTTCATTTACCGTGGTTTAATTAAAAGGAACCTTTCGATTGCTTTGATTCAATTACTATACTATACTAAACGACTATAACTATCACGTGCACCATCTATAATGTTTACTATGAATCACCCTTTTTCAAAATCAAGGCTATTTTGATTACGCTTTCTTTTCTCCTGAAAATTATTCAAAGTTTTTAATTTGGCAGAAGTTATGACACATTAAGTCGATTATCCTCCTTTGGCACAAAAACAACATCCATGCAGTATGTTTTTTTACGCGGCTTAAAACGGCTTTTTTACGCTGTTTTCGAAAATTACGCGGTATTTGAGAGAAAAGTCCTTTTCAAAGAAAAACAATTCTTTTGAAACTGGAAGAATCTGAAACATGAGACCTGAGACATGAGACCTGAGACCTGAGACCGGAGACATGAGACCGGAGACATGAGACCTGAGACCTGAGACCTGAGACCTGAGACATGAGACATGAGACATGAGACATGAGACAAGAGAAAGACGACATGAGTACCTATTGTCGCGTAAAAAAAAACATTACTGTATTTACCTTTTTATCATTCCACAAAAGTTTCCGCGTAATGACATGATTCCAGATCACTGCATGATTTGGAGCTTGCGCAGATCGCCAGCCTCCTCAAATACTAGACATCGAATTTTGTAAATTTTGCTCCTTATTTGTATCCGAGAAAGACAAGACTTATCAACGAAAAGTTTCTGACTGGAAAAATCCCAAGCGATCCTAACATTTTGCGCACGATTTGACCACCGTATTTTGTGTATTATACCGGTGCATCGCGGTGGTAGCTTTTCTAAAAAGTGAGAAATGAAGTCATCGGGTCCTGTAGGACTCTTTAAATGATTTAACATACGAATTTTCGTTGATTACCAGGTGTTTTTTTGGTATCCGATTAAAAATTGAGACTATGCTGGATTTTTGTCGATCCTTGCCAAAAAAAATTGTGTAAAATCAGTGAGCTACTGTTTTGGACGCTATCTCAAAAAACCACTTGACAGATTGTCACCAAATTTTGTACACGTTTTCATAAAATTATTGACATTCACTGAAAATTTCATCAATTTCCATCCATGCATTATTCACAAAACAAGTGTTGCATTTTTTTGATACAATCGTTTAAAAAGAACATTTAGAAAAATATGGAAAATGTATCTATTTTTTAAGATTGGGATTAAAGTTCTGAATATTTTGTCGCGTTCAATTTGCCCTTAAGGCCTTGGAAATGAAAAAAGGTACAAACAATTCTTTTGTTATTGTAAGTACAGATTTATTCGAAGACAATAAATTTGGATTTTCAATAAGTCAAGAATTATTCGTACCTTTAGCCCTTTTTCGACCTAATGTGACATTTGTCTCGAAAACATAAAGTTAATCGACGTTGCTGGGACCGAAGAGTACGTCCGATTACCGAAAAAAAAACTCATTACAGAAGGTGTCTTGACTGAAACATTGTTTTTATCACTATTTTTCATCTCAACAATTGATATATTAGGGAAAGTTAAGTAATAAATAGTAAAAAAAACTGAATCGATTGAGTTTTAAGAGCTATAAACATTTAAAAACGAACATATGACAACAGCAGTATTGTCTGATAATAAAGACGGGCACAAGAACACATCGATAAACGAACAGTAGAGCACCAATCGAAGGTGAAATATTTACAAAAAAAACTTAAATTTTTTGAATCATTTCATTCCGACTTTTTGTCAGATTTGTGTGCATAGTCCCGAAATGTTAAAATTGGGAATTTTTCAAAAGTTTATTTCCAAAATCAGAATAAATTTAAATTTTTCCCCATAATACATCATACAATCGCAAAAACGTATTTTTAAAATAATTTGATATTTTATCAAATTCCATTAAAAATGAGTAATAAAGCATTGAAATAAATAAAAAACACACACAAGTTGAGGCTGAAATTTGATTTGTGGAGAATGTTTTTAACTGCAGAAAATGTTTCAGGACATCGAGGACAGTAATCAAATTAATTACGAATTAAATATTTGATTAGGCTCTGATTATTTCTGCTAATTTTGTAGACCGTGTAAATATCTGTTCAATGACTAGAATCCTCCTCGAGTCGTTAAATGAGAATTGATTGAATCAATTTGTGGAGTTGAAATAATTGGTTTTAAATCCTGAACTTGTTTACACTTCTTGAAAAAACCACCATATATAAACGAAATATGATTGTGAAGATTTGAGTTTTAAAACTGTGGATTAAAGGAATTGCAATTCAAACTTTGTCACTCAAAAGGTAACAGTCAACGTCATATCTTATCGATCGAAAAACGAAATATTTTGAGTCTAAAGTAATGAGGGTTATGTTACGCCGGTGGCGAACCAAATTTGTGACATTTTTCTTAAATACAACTAACTGTAAAAAACCTTTCTTGAACCGGTTATTTTCCATCACTGAGATGGTTTATTTTTTCAACTAAAAATTTTGTTGTGTTGTGAGCCTACTTGGTTGAATGATTCAACTGAATCAAAGCAATCGAAAGATTCCTTTGAATTCAACCACGGTAAATGAAAAGTTCATATACCGGTATTTCGATAGCAACTTACTACCTTCTTCAGTGAGCGTTTTCGATTGATCAAACAAATCCTTTTTTGTATTCATGTTTTCAATCACAAATCAAAGGCGTGAGACCCAAACACATTTAAAATTTTAGAAAAAGAGATTTTTAAATAATCTCAACTCTATTGCTAACTCTTTTCTGATTAGAACATTTTAATTTTTTAGGGTGATTGATTGCCTATTTAGTATACAGAAAAGTTTTGTTTCCAACACAATTTTCAAACAAACCGTAAATCCCTGATATTTACCAAATAATATAGAACAAATATCTTCTTCACCTACATACATATGTATTTAGACAGCATCGATTCAAGGTGAACTTGAAATGTGGAGGGATGAGGAAAAAAAAAGTTCCGGTTTGGTGAAATAAATAAAAGCGTCTCATTTCCATTCCACCTGGCCATTGAACTTTGCCGAGCTTTTGCTCGGTGTTTTGATTTTTTTTTCGGCAGACAGCTTCAACAGTGTACATGAAAAGGGAACCATCGAAGTTACCTCTGAAATGATTGATCAAATGAAATGACACGTTTTGTTGATACATATGTTTGGTTCTGTGCCGCCTACTGAACATTGAGCATTTAATGCTGACTGTTTGTAATGATGCATAGTTTGGCCTGCTGTGATTCGTTATTGTTGCTAATGATAATGAAGATGGCAAACAATGGTAGGAAAAGAATTACTAAGTACACTTAGTAGCTAGTTTGGTGCATAAATCAGCTCATGCTAATCAATAAAATCGCTAACGGTGGTTCTAGCGCTAGAATTGTTAAATCTATAACGAAATGCAGAACGAGATTATCACTTACCGTTTATGTAATACTTCCGCGGTAGTTTTTTTGCTTCCCGGTTCGTTTGTTGGAGGTTGCCTTCTGTTTGGATAATTTGAGTATCAAAGCTGCGTTGGTAACGTAGGGCAGGAGAGTAGAAATCAAAATGTTTGGTCAATCACTTTGAGGGATCACTGTGAAAAATGTCAAAATATGTCGAATCTCGCAAGTTTTCTGAACGGTTTCGATTTTTTCTCACTGTTTCCGACGGTAGGGCAGGAAAAATCTTATCGCGATAAACTAAGAAATTGGACGGCTGATAATGAAAAATTGCCAACACACCTCGCACCTGTTATCGCATCAAGCCTTCGAACGCTATTAGGGAAGTGCACTTGAAGACTCGAAGTTGCTGCTGAACAACTCTTTAATTTACTTTGTGTGTTGTGCCTTCTGTTTGGGGAATTTCAAGGTTCCCACGATGAGTTCATCCTATCGTCGTTAATCGTCCGGAGCCCAGTGCTGATGATTAAAGCAAACATCTATCCTATCGACGGGCAAATGTGCCACTCAATTTGGCAATTTTGTAACGTGGGAAGTGAAAGGGTGAAAAACCCTACACTGACAGATTGTTGTTTTATCACACTGGCAAAAGGATAGAAGAACAAATAATTCCCTTTTCTAGTGACAGTTTGGATGCTCTATTGTTCTCACCAGATTCAGACACATTTTGAACTCTAATTTAGACGTTTCATCACAATTCCTTTTGCCGATAATCACCTTTTGTTGATAAATTTATCCTTATGAATAACTGCTTCTGCTTACAATTTACCACAAACAATCAAAAACTAACAATTTATCTTGAACAATTACAAAACTACAATCTCCCGTTTCCATACAACACTAAGAACGACAACTAACGGTTGAACAACTTGTTCGGTAGACTACGGAAAAGCTTCTGACCGGCGAGCGAGCAAACATGCTACGATTTTCCGACCCGTCGAGGAAAAGTTATCCTGCTAGATGGAAAAGCACCGACGCACACAAACACAAACCAGGAAAACGCGCGATGAAAATTCAACGTTATTTGTGGGAAAAGGGGATAACAATCACTGGCACACTCGTTTAGTATATTTACTCCCGTTAGTAAACTACGTGCGGCATGGGGCGAATACAGGCAGAGAACTAAACTCTTCTAAGTCGCGTTTCGATCGGGCGGCGGCGGCAATAACATGACCAATCCATCACATTCGAACATCAACAGCAAGCGGCAGTGGAAGCAAGTCAGAAACTTCCGCACACAAACGAAGCAAACTGGTCAAACGAACAATATGATGACGCAGATTCGCCTACTTGGTAGCTACTACACAACACAGCACCAACAGAAAGTGTGAGCAGCAGCATGTTTCGAAACGTTTTCAGTTGAGTCAAGCAGGCTGGTGCGATGATTTTATATTCTTTTTTTTGTGTGTTGAAGAAAAACAAATTATTAGAATATTGAATCATGAATTCAAAATTCATATTCATTCTCGAAAATATGAGAAATAAAAGTCATATCTTTTCAACACCAAATACGCATAAGACACGTTCCACTTGCTTAGATGTTCGGACGTGAAAATTGAAAACCCGATGAGACTTATCTTTTGTGTTTTTTTTCCGAGAAATCGAATGAAGACTGTTTGGGTCACCGAATGCTTCGTAAAATGGCGTAAATATTTGAAAAATGTAGGAGAATTTAGGGTTAAAACGGCCATAACTTCATCTTCCGATGCTTGCGGTGGCTAAACTAGCCTTCATTCGACTCTTTGGAAAAATTCACACAAGATAGGTCTCATTTGATTCAAAATTTTCAAGAACGAACATGCTTATTTCTTAATTGATTAAAAAATATGTAGGGGAATGGAGGGTAAAACGGTCATTACTTCATTTACCGATGTGTGCGGTGGCTTAAACAGCATTCATTTAATCTCTCGAATGAAAAATCACACAAGATAAGTCTATTTTTCTTCATAGTTTTCTAATTCAAATTGTTTTTGTTGAAGAAATCGAAGTAACAGTTGTTTTATAATATTCGATAAATCATAGCAATCTTGTTTTACGCTGTTACCTTTATAAACCACGTGCCAACCAACAACTCTTTAGTAGTAATAAATCAACCATTCTAGAACTAACACGCCTTTTATTAAGAGGTTGTGGGCCCAGTTTTCGCAAATTTTGGAAAATTCTCGAAGCAGTTGAAGATGGCTAGCGCGAAGAAAGCCGGTATTGTCCAATTCGCTGGTGAAGGCTACGACGTCTGGAGATTCCGAGTCGAGACGCAGATGTCGGCAAATGGCGTGAAGAGAGCTCTAACGGAGGACGCACCAGAAGCTGCGGCGGAGTTAGCTCTATTCCGGGAAATGGACGAAAAGGCGAAGGCTTTGTTGGTGGCGTACATCGCGGACAGTCATCTGGAGTATGTCCGGGACAAGGACACGGCAAAGGCGATGTGGGAGTCCTTGGCGAACACGTTCTCCAAGAAGGGATTTTCGGCGCAGAACTATATTCGTCGGTCGTTGTCTCTACTCAAGATGGAGGAGGGAATGGCGCTAATGGACCACTTCCGGCGGTTTGACGAGTTGGTCCGTAAGCTGAAGGACGCTGGGGCGACCTGTTCGGAGTTGGATACAGTGAGCCAGCTGTTTATTTCGTTGCCACCGTCCTATGATGTGGTGACAACTGCAATGGAAAATTTGCCCGAGGACCAGCTGAAAATTGATCTGGTGAAAGCTCGACTGTTGGCTGAAGAGCAGAAGAGGACTGGTCGGGAAAACCACGTAAGCGTTCCAGAAGAGTCGGCATTAGCAACCAAATCGTCACGGAACAAGAAATTCGTGAAGGTTAACGGATTTCGAGGAAGGTGCTACTCGTGTGGAGACGTCGGCCACAAAAAGCAGGACTGTTCGAGTTCAAGGAATCGTCGAGCACGTGCCCAGGCAGCAAGCGTTCCGGTTGACAAGGAGGTGGCACTAATGGTTTTCAACGACGTCGATTCGGGTGCTGAGCATGAATGGATCCTGGATTCAGGTGCCAGCTGGCACATGGCGAGCAGTGAAAAGAGTTTCTGGCAGCTGAAAAAGTTGTTTGAACCCGTTACCATAGAAACTGCAAAGGATGGCGAAAAATTGACTGCTACGATGGAAGGTGTCGTCAAGGCAACGGTGAAAAACAACTTGGTGTTTTCGTTGCAAAGTGTGCTGTTGGTTCCGAAGCTGAAATATAATTTGCTTTCGGTATCGAAATTGCTCCAAGCCGGTGTCAAGGTGAACTTTCAAAATGGTCGAGCAGTGCTGGAGAAGGATGGTTCTGAATTGGCTGTTGCGAACTTGAAAAACAATCTGTTTTATCTCAAGATGTATCCCAAGAAAAACGTTGCTGCCATGGTGGTGTCGACAAATAGCGAAGCGTTGCAGTTGTGGCACAAGCGTTTCAATCACTTGAGTTTTCCGAACTTGAGGCGGTTGAAAATGAACGAGATGGTGCATGGAATCGGCGATGTTGAGAAAGAAGGTGGCTTCTGCGAAACGTGTGCTGAAAGTAAAATGATTCGGCAACCTTTCAACAAGCAGCGTCCCAGAACCCGGCGGCCATTGGAACGTGTTCACACAGACGTGTGTGGTCCGATAACACCGAAAACCGTTGATGGATGTCAGTACTTCGTATCATTTCTGGACGATTTTACCCATTTTGCTGTTGTGTACCTCATGAAGCAGAAAAGTGAAGTGTTCGAGTACTTTAAGGCGTACGAAGCTATGGCGACCGCAAAGTTTGGGCAGAAAATCGAAAACCTACGATGTGATTTGGGGCGAGAGTATTTTTCGACCGAGCAACTGGCGTACTACAAGAAGCGAGGAATCACAATCGAGTCAACTGTTGGGTACACACCGCAGCAGAATGGAGTAGCGGAAAGGTTCAACAGGACGATTGTGGAGAAAATACGAGCGATGTTGGTTGAATCGGGTGCTCCAAAGTACCTGTGGGGAGAAGCGGTTCTGAATGCGGTGTTCACAACAAACCGCAGCCCAACTGATGCTGTACCAGGGAACCGAACACCGGCGAAGTGTTGGCATGGCGAGAAAGCGGATGTCGGAAAGCTCAAAGTGTTTGGTTGCCAAGGGTTTGCCTGGATCCCGAAGCAGAAGAGAACCAAGCTAGATCCGAGTGGCCAAAGGTGTGTGATGCTTGGTTATTCCCCGAACGGTTACAGGCTGTGGAATCAAGAAACCAGGAAGATGTTTGTGGCTCGAGATGTAAAGTTTAACGAAACTTGCTTTCCATTTCGGGTCCCCGAGAACGAGGCTGACAGGAGAATTGTGATTCCGGAAGAAGTTCCAAAATTGGTGAAACCAAGTCCAACTGGCGACGATGGCGAACAGACCCAAGTTCCAAATGATGAGTCTGATCATAGTGATGGATCGGAATACGAATCCGGGAACGAGTCCGTAGAGATGGTTAATGGCGTTGCTGACAACACTGCGGCGCTCCCACCACACATAAATGGGAACGAATCTGTTAAGGAGAGTGTTCCGAGGTCTAGTGGTCGGGAGCGCAGAACTCCAGGTTGGTTCAATGATTTTATTTCACCATATAGAGTCCTTGCTGCTGTCGATTCCCAACAGATTCCATCGTGCTATTCCGAGGTCCATGGTCATCCGTTTGAAGAGCAATGGAAACGAGCTATTGCGGACGAGTTGGAGTCGCTAACCAAAAACCAAACGTGGGAGATGGTCCAGTGTCCAGAAACAGCAAGACCGGTTCCGTGTAAGTGGGTGTTCACACTGAAGTGTGATGCTGATGGGCACCCAGTTCGTCACAAGGCAAGGCTGGTAGCAAAGGGCTACATGCAGCGACGGAATGTGGACTACGAGGCGACGTTTGCTCCGGTGGCGAAATTGTCAACTATCCGGACAGTTTTGGCAATTGCAGTTAACCGAGGTCTGAAGATCCACCAGATGGATGTGCGGACGGCTTTCCTGAATGGGATCCTGCAGGAAAAAGTCTACATGCGTGTTCCAGAGGGGGTAGAAGGCCAGCCCGATGGTGTGGTGTGTCGATTGAAGAAATCAATTTACGGTTTGAAACAATCACCACGTTGCTGGAACGAGCGTTTCAATATGGTCCTGATTCGAAACGGTTTCAAGCGGTCGCAGCATGACTACTGCGTGTACACCCGGGGAGAAGGCAAGCACGTGGTCTACATTGTGATCTATGTCGACGATCTGCTGGTAGCTGCGAGGGACGTTGGAAAAATTCAGCAAATCAAGGCCATGCTGAAACTAGAATTTGAAATGACGGACTTGAACGAGCTGCACTACTTCCTGGGCATCAAGATTGAACGCGAAGCAGATGTTCTTTATTTGTCTCAAGAGGCTCTTATCCAGAAGATTCTTGCTCGATTTGGATTGAGTGAGTGTCGTCCTGTTAGCACACCTGCTGAAGCCAAGTTGCAACTGAAGAAATGTGCTGAACCCTGCGACCATCCCTTCCGAGAGTTGGTAGGCAGCCTGATGTTCCTGATGCTGGGATCAAGACCGGACTTGTGCTACGTGGTTGGCTATTTGGCACGATTCCAAGATGCTGCCGGAGAACAACATTGGAAGCATGCTAAAAGGGTATTACGGTACCTTAAGGCGACCAAGGATCTCAAGCTGGCCTATAGGAGGAACCCGCAAGAAGTTTTGGTACGAACCTACGTCGATGCAGATTATGCCAGTGACGAATGCGATCGGAAATGTGTGACTGGATTCTTGGTACAAGTTTTTGGTTGTACGGTGGCCTGGTCGTCAAAGAAGCAGCGCTGCGTGGCCATGTCCTCAACTGAAGCTGAATATATAGCCATGAGTTCATCGGTAAGCGAGACCATTTGGATAGCTGGCCTGATGTCAGATTTGCAGGAAACCGCAAATTTGTTCCCGATTCCCGTCTTCGAGGACAACCAGGGTGCGATTGCGATGGCCGAAAAGGAGGAGACGAAACGAGCCAAACATATCGATGTTAAATTTCATTTCGTCCGAGATGCTGTTGCTGAGAAGAAGGTGAAGCTGTTGTACATCGAGACTCAAAACCAGGTGGCTGATATTCTTACGAAGTCGTTACCCCTACCTACGTTTGCGAAGCTGAGGAAGATGATCGGGTTAGTTGGCACCAACAACTGAGAGGGGGTGTTGAAGAAATCGAAGTAACAGTTGTTTTATAATATTCGATAAATCATAGCAATCTTGTTTTACGCTGTTACCTTTATAAACCACGTGCCAACCAACAACTCTTTAGTAGTAATAAATCAACCATTCTAGAACTAACACGCCTTTTATTAAGAGTTTTTTTTTTAATTAGATGTTTACAAAATATAGGGGAATTAGGAGTTTAAAAGGCACTGTATTTCCGTTTGTTAGCTCGTGTGGCGTCTGAATCTATGTCCAATTGACTCTCCGGGCATTTTCACCAAAGGAAAATATATTTGCATAGATTTGGTTCATGAAGGAGGAAAGATATTGAAATTCTTCGCGGTTTACACACTTTTTTCCCCATTGTGCAATGCTTTAAAAAGCGATAAAAAATCGCAATCAAGTAATTTCCCGTCATGAGAAAGAAAACTTAAACACTAAAGAAAAATAAAATTAATATTTTTTAAAAACGACGAGACGATTCTGAAACACTAAATTTTATGGAAATCAAATCCAAATTATTAAGAATTCAGAATTATTCAAATTCTTAATCAAATTTTGATTAACGACTAAAATGATTCACGAGTAATAATTTCAACTCAGAACTTAAGCCAAAACCTCGAAATCTTATTCCAAGTCTTTAATTCTACTATAGTTTTTCAAAAAATTTCTCACTTATTGATAGAAATTGAGTCCAGAATATCGAATTCAAATAAGATAAGACTTAGCTTGTCAGATTGCCCAGATGTTGCCCGATTTTGTTCATTTTAATTGCAAAATCAATCGCGAATTTGAATCGATTCATTGAAAATATAATTGAGTATTTCATGTCCAAATTTTTTGAGGAAACAACATCAAAATTAACGATTTTTATGAATCTTAAAATATGATTTTAATTGACTGATGTGTTTTGAAATAAATTCTGGATTTTGTAGATCCAAATATGCTTATTTATAATCATTAAATTCGATGTCTGTGATCATATTTCGGATACTTTATTCTGTTTTTTTTTGTTATTGAAATCCAGTTTGGATCATAAGTGGGGAAAAACCTGATTCAAATCTTTATTTCACATTTGAAACTTCAACTAGGGGAAAGGTTTCCTAAATGGGCCTATCGGGTTAAATGACC